>NW_024424452.1:45215237-45255249 GCF_017311325.1 Ursus maritimus | reverse complement strand
AAAAAAAAAAAATATATATATATATATGTATAAATGGTTGAACCCTGTGAAATGACCCACAGAAACCAATTTTAACCATCTGAGTAACTGCAGAATTATATTTCCCTTGTTTTTATTAATATTTGAAACACATGAAAGAGCTTTATTTAACTGCCATAATTCAAGACTGTCTTAGGTACAATTTTGACACCACAAATATTAACAAGAAATTTGACAGTAGCCAAATGTACGAAAGAGTAGGAGAAGACTGTTGAAGTGAATTTTCAGATTATTGGCGTGAGTGTTTCAGCATCATTCAATGACCCTTTTTGTTAATTTTGGAAAAATTAAATTTCTACTAATATAAAGAGATGGCTCAGAGTCACGGGAAGGGTTCGTGCAGTAAGGGCGGTGACTATTTATAGTTCACAACAATAAGACAGTCCAATCAAACTCTTTTCATGATTAGCTTAAATTAGGTTCTACTCTGTGTTTTCAAATAAACTAATAAATATTAAGAAAATAAAAGTCCCCACATCTCTATGATCAGAAACATGTCATTCCACAAGAGTTTTAAGCCACAAAATAGTCATTACACCAGTAAACCTTGCTCATGTCATGGGCCAACAGGCCTCAAAGCATAGACTGATAAAAACACAATTTCAATTTCCCCCAAAGTCTGGAAAAAGTATTATTAAGAATTGTTACTTTACTTTTTCATTTACAGAAATTCTAAAAGCCAACAACTGTTTTAGATTATCTGTGAAGACACTTAATTGTTAAGAAATGATCTCAGATAACCAATTTTCATACCAAGTAGCTGAACAAAAAACAGCACATTTCCAAATCCATTCCACCTTTTGCAAACCTGCGCCTTCTTATGGCATAAGCAAATCAATTTTAAATTCAAGCCATCTCAGCAGGTAAGAATCCTAGTGGTTTTCATCTCCCAAAGAAACTCACATGCTTGCTGCTGCTCTGTTAATCAGAGAACCACCCATGAAAACTTGAAATCACTTGAAGATGAAAAGAGCACGGAGTTTTTCCAGCTTTAATGCAGGATGGTGGAAAGAGTACAAAATGTGAAGTCAAGAGATCTGGGTTCAAGGTGTGGCTCTGAGACTCCCCACTTGAGGAGACCTTGTCTTGAGCCTCCA
Organism: Ursus maritimus; assembly: GCF_017311325.1. Classification (NCBI taxonomy): domain Eukaryota; kingdom Metazoa; phylum Chordata; class Mammalia; order Carnivora; family Ursidae; genus Ursus; species Ursus maritimus. Next base: position 45,254,113 of record NW_024424452.1, on the reverse strand, counting down.
ATTCCTCACGTGTAAAACAGGAAAAATAACAAATATTTAACAGTTTTCCAAAGATTCAAGTGAAATGACAGATGTGAACATACTTTTTGGAAATCAAAAAGTGCTATGTGTCCCAAGGATGACACAGAGTAGTTAGTGGCACAGCTTGCCAGGTTCTGCCCTTTCTCAACACAGCAACTGGAGTGACCATTTTAAAATCTGGGTCTGATTATTATGTCACTTCTCTGTTCAAATCTTCAGACAGCTCCCCATTTCTACCATGCAAAAGCCCCAAACCTTAAAATGACGAAGGCCCCACTGAACCCATCCATCTTACCTCTCTGGCCTCACCACCAACTACTCTCCCCCTTGATCACTTCAGTCCAGCCACCCTGACCTCCTTGCTTTCCCTTGAACGTGCAAGGCATACCTCCACCCTAGGGCCCTTATATTGGCTGTTCCCTCTGCTAGGCATGCTCTTCCCCCATATATCTATATGGTTGGCCCTCTCTTTAAGCCTTGGTGCAAATGTCCACTTTACAATGATCACTATTTAAAACCACAATTCCAACAACCACCTTCACACTTGTAAAACCATTCACTCTACTACAATTTACCCCTTTGTTCAAAGAAACTATAAATCTATCATTATATGTACTTATTATGTTTACTGTTAGTCTGTCCTCACTAGAATATAAGTTAAGGAGTACAGGGACTCTGTTTTGTTCTACGACAATGCTAGTTCAGAGAAGATATTCCCCCCACCTTTTTTTTTTTTTTTTTTTTAAATAACAAACAGATGAAATGTATGTACCATTCTGTCTCATGTCAAGAGAAAAATCCAGATCTTCATTTTAGGGACACTAACTCACAACTCAAGAATGGCAGGTGGTGAACTCATTATTACACCATCTCCAGATCCAGGAACAGGAAATTATGTTAATTTTCATTGCAACTGAAGCTAAGGACAAAAAGTTCCCAAGGGAGTTCTCCAAATCTTAAAGAAGTTTTTTCTGTTTATTGAATGGTTCACAGACGATTTTTGCAGGCTAGTAGTAACTGGCGGTAATCTACTAGAAACAGAAATGTAACTAAATAAAGAAATAAATCTTTAAATCAAGATTTTAAAAACCTTCTAAATAGCAGTTCTCAGAACCAGGGATTACCAGATTCTGAGAAGAAACATGTACTTTACAGTGGCAGTTTGCCAAGTGAGCCATCATGAGCAAGAAAACAGCATGAGATCCTTTCACTCATTCAATGAACAATTATAAAGTAAGCACTCTTCTAATAGGTGATGCTCATTCTTGGAACCCCGCCACTAAACTAAGAGGAAAGCCAAGCACCTTGTGGAGAACCCTGGCCCATAGCCCTGGCAGTCTCCGCTAGAGCCAGCACCAACTTGCTGACCATGATGCATGAGCCACCTTGAAAGTGGTCAACAACCCAAGCCATCCCAACTGACGCTCCATGGAGCAAAGAGCTGTCTCTACTGAGCCCTGCCCAAAATGCAGAGCTTTACAGCAAAGTAAATGTTGTCTTAAACCTTTAAGTCTTAGGGTGATTTGTTACACAGCAATAGATAACTAATACACTATACTTACTCAGTTGCTGAAGTCAATGAGTCAATGTTTAATATAAAAAGTTCGTGTGTAAACAACTCTTTGGTATCTTGTCGCTTGACAAAGGCACCCTCTGATCATTCTAAATGTCAAAAAGATGCCTGTAAATTTGAGTGCAATCGCTTCTCTGTTATATTTATATCAATCTAGTCAACTTATGAGTATTTTCTCCTGCTTTCACAGACAATCCTAAGCTCTCAAGGGATGGGTAAAGTTACTGGATCGAGTCTTAACTCCTCTCCCCTATCAGTAAACACCAACTTCTTTTCCCCTACCTGAGTGGCTCTATCAGTGATTAAAACAAGGGCTCCAAAGGCAGACTCTGAATCCTAGCTCTGCAACATTACTAGCTGTGATTTCAGTCTCCTCATCTGTAAAACAGAGATAATAACACCTTCACTCATAGTTCTGGGAGAATGAATTTACAAAATTGCTTAGGCTCATTTGCTTGGCACAAGTATTTAAAAATAGCTTAACACGACAAACACAAAAACCACTACCTTTACCAACCAAGCACAGATATTATCAACATACAGCCAACCTAGATTATTCTAGAACTAATCCTCTTTAATTTTTTATTCATCTTCTTGCCTTCCAATGGTCTTATTTCCATCTATCTCGCATTTTCAAATTCACAACAATAACAACAGAACAACACATAGGAAGGAAAAACAAAAGCAAGCGATGCTACTTTACTGAGAAGGGCTGAGAGAGAAAGCCATATAAGGCATATGGACTCTCTGTGATTCCCTAATTCTAGCTCCTCAGAGGTCATGGACTGTGATACACTGTGAACAGAACATATTAATGCCTGTTTTTGTTCAGAACACACAGACAACATGAAGTCTAAACGTACACCACACGCTCACAGTTCATGCAAGCTACAATGGCTGTAACTCAGTTAAAAACAATCTGTACAATGGCCCTTAAAATATTTAAGTTTTCAAAGCTTTCTGAAATGACAAAACAGCTCAAATCTGGAGAAAATAAGGCATTAATATCAAACTGCCTAGGAGTTTAAATAATATAATTACACATGTATTTTCTTAAAATTGAAAGTTTCAGGTATCCTGCACTACCCTATTAGGCTAGACCTTCCCTTACTACAAGTAAAGGTGTGTATTCCTTTATCATTTAGGTTTTGATCAACTTCTACAGCAGGATTCTACCAGAATATACCAAGTACTGGAGATGGTGGTTGAGAAAGCTGCTTCAGACACACCATACACGTTAAGTAAGATTTGGGGTCTAACATCAAAGTACCCAACTTAAACTTTGACAGTTTTCTCATCTGCCCTGCTATCTCAGTGACCCCCTCTCAAAAGACAGCAGAAGTTATATTACCTCCTTCTATCTTGAAAGTGACACAGTGACTTACTCAGGGTAAAGCAGGCAATTAGCAAAGGATGTAGGTTTCTGATTTCAAATGCCCTTCCCCTCACTGTGACAACTCAAGTCTGGGGCAAAAGGTAGCCAAGCAATGAATGCTACAGCCACTGCTATTCCTTATAAACCTCCCAATATACAACTCACATGAAGTCCAAAACTCTTTTAAAGAAAATCATCAACAGATTTTTCCATGCCCTCAAAACTCAGCTCTGCACTTGACAGACTCTAAGCTTTTTTTTTTTTTTTTTTTTTTTTTTTAACAAAGGATGAAATCTACAGAGGCTGGAAGAAAGAGAACCAATTACTCTGCATGGGTACTTTTTTGAAGAACATGAATAAATGAGACAATTTGGGGAACACACTGCCCTTAGCTCTATTACCTCTCTGCAAGCCCAGATTCAGTAACACCTGCTATTTAGATGTATTGTATTTCTTCAGTTTATGTGTCACTTTGATAAATGTGGAAAGTACTTTTAGCCAAGAACCTGAATTAGATTTCATTTTAAAATCTGGCTGAACAAAACCATGTATACTTAGTGGTTTGAATTCTGACATTTAAGTTATACAATAACTTTTAACCTACAGCCAATAATGATTTCATACAGCAAAATGTGCTCAGCAATTAAACAGGAAAAAAAAAATTAGAGCCAGATTTGGGGACAGGCTCATCTCAGGATAAGAAGCTAGAGTTTTTCCTGTAAGAATTATGAAAAGCTGACAAACTTCGAGAATGCTAGAATAGAGACATTTTATTTCTAACCAGTTCCAGACAACTCAAATTCAGTGCCATATTTTCTGTGGTCAGCTTTTCCTCAACACAGTCTCATAAGCAAACCACAGAGTAGCTGGCCCTTAAATAGTATGATTTACCCTTCTTCATCCAAGTCTGACATCTCCAACTATAAAGATTCCGTTCTAGTGAGGGGACAGCACCATTATCGGGAACAAACAAGGAAAAATCACTGTCAATTTCAAACACCTATTATTTTTTTAAGACCCAGCATATTCAAAATCTCCTTAGATACTGCTTTGTATTTTCAGAAAAGGAGGATGATGTCAGTGACTTTTAAAATAGAAAGGGGAAAACATAACAAAGGAATCTACGACTGTAGTCCCACGTGCCAGGAAGAAGTTCCCCGCACAAGGTGGCTCTAGTTCAGTACAAAACAGAGGTCCATACATTTCCTCAATTATATAAGACAAACCTTAGAGTATAGAGGTGTCTGTCTAGAGATTTAATAAAACTTCTCATATATACATTATCTTCTAATTCAATGGGTAAGTGCTCTTATAATTTCCACAGAGCCAAGGTATAAAAGAAAGAAATACAACACTACACAGTTTTCAACTCTGGACATACTTCAGAATCACTGGGGGGAAAACATTTTGTTCAAGAACAACTGAATTAGACCCATCCTACCAGGTTCCAAACATTTTGGGCAGGGCCCCTCCCTTTTGAAGATTTCCTAATGATTACTAATGTATAGCCATGGCTGAGAACCACCATGAGAAAATTTAACAAAAAATCATCCAAACTTTTTTTTCATCCAAACTTTTGAGGCAGCAAGGAAAATTTCCAAAACCTCAAACTTCTGAGATAAAAACTGTGGTCCCCATCATTACTCAACAGTCCACAAAACTCAGAACAATGAACGACAGACTACAAGTAGGATTCAGACCGATGTTTCACTAACTAGCTCTTAACCATCCTGTTTTAGAAACACGGAAGTATTTTTAACAGAATTTATCGCTGGTTAAACTTCATGTTGCCAACAGAACCTTTTGGAAATTCTTTCCTTCCACCAATATTAATCTATTTTCCCTTTCTCTTTCCTTATTTCCCCCACTTTTAAATCAATTCAACTTCCCTCCACCAAGAAATATTTTTATAAATGTCTAAAAGGAACACTGCTCATTCCCTCCACCCCACCCAATTTCCTGGATATCTGTACAAGTCTGAAATTTACATCAATCCTTGAGGTACATGGCAAAGTTAAACTTCCCTAATGTCAAAATGGTCTTAAGGTACAAACTTAAAATAACAACAAAACAGAAACACATCAGCACAGAATAGCAATGAAAACCATGCTTCTGGTATGACCAACATCGGGTATGTGAACACTGCTTTAAGAAAGCAGGAACCCAAGAGGAGGAAATTCTCAATATTAAGCCCCCTCCCTACAATGAAAATATCTCTTCTTCCACCTCATAAAATTAAAACTTGATAACCATTTATACTGCATCCTATCCAATTCCAACATTTCTGGAAGGCTAAGTGTATGAAAAATGAATAGAAGAAACTACATTATAATGCAGAAAGTAGTAATAATGAGATAAAGAGAGAACAGGTTATAAAAATTAGGTTAAAATTAAGGTGTCTTAGGAAACATATAGCCAGAAAAAAAATTAGAAAACTTAATCAGTCATAAAAGGCCCAGGAAGTGAAGACTATTTTTTGCCTTATGTACTGTTTTTTTTAAGGCAACAAAAGGGTAGACGGGGAAATAACTTCTCCCTCTCTGTATCATACCTTGGTTAGTGTCGTGCATCCTACACCTTCCATGAACATCTGTCTCTCCTCACCTTATAAATCTTTCATTTCATTCTCCCAGGTGAAGCATTTCCTATAATCACCATCTCCAATGACCTCCTCTTCCCAGTACGACACTCAACACACACCACGTTACATAGTACTCACTAGATCGTTACCATGCAATGGTCATTGTTTGGGGTCTTCTGCTCTGCAGGGAACATGATGTCCTATAGGAACTGGCCATAGCCTACCCTCTCAGCCCTACTGCTTTCCACTCCCCACCAGACAGTCTATGCTCATTCAAATTCCAGCATTCACTCATTCATCTGGTTCATCATTCAACCACATCCAACAAAGATTTATTAAGTAGCTACACTATATCAAGTATGATCTAAAAGTCAGGTGAGCTCTAGCCATCTCTGACTGCTTCTTACTGCAGGTAAAAAGCCATCCCCTCTAAACTTCTGCTCATGGCACTCTTTTTGCCCGGAATGACCGTCTCTCCTTGTCAGCCTAACAAAATCCTTCTTAGTAATTCAGTGCTTACTAAGCACTTAGTAATTCAGTGCTTAGTAATTCAGCACTTCATTAGTGTCTGCCATACACTCTACACATTATGCTAGATGCTGAGGATATAATAAAAAAAAATGGACTGCGGCAAAGCTTCTCAAAAGAAAGAAAAGAAAACAACACAAGAGCTATAGCAGTGAAGACAGACAGACCAACAAGTAACTAGCCGGTGTGACAAGTTCTATGATATGTAAACAGGATGATTTGGGAGCACCAGGCAGAAATACCGAGCCTGGCCTACATGTGAGCTAAATATGTGACTTTGGACTTTTGTAGTAACAGTTCCCTTGCTTTCCTTTATAGCTTTCACACATACGTACACACATTCACACTGTACAGTTCTTTTGGTCTGAACTTGATAGAAATGCAATCACACTGTAAATACTCTTCTGCAATTCGCTTTTTCCACGCAACATGATATTTCCAACAAGGTCTGGTAAATAGTACTTTTAATATCATTCAGTAATAATTTCATTATCATTTCTTCTTTGATGAGTTTTTAGAATTGTGCTTTTTAAGTTTTAGTGAATAGAAGTGCTTACCTTTTTGTTACTGGTTTCTAGTTTAACTATACCGACAGTGAATGCAGTCTACATGTTAGTCTTTGAAATCTGTTGAGACTTCCTTTAAGATCTAGCACAGATCAATGCTTTTTTTTAACATTTCCACCTCTGGTTCAAAAACTCTATGTGCTGATAAATGCAGTGTTTATCTAAATGGCCATCAGATCAGGTTTCATAATGATAACATTCAAATCTTCTCTATCCCTGCAGATTTTGTCAGTGTGCTCTATCAAGAGGGGCACAGTCACATTTCCCACTATGGCAGTGGAATGTCAGTTTCCCCTGCAGTTCTATTAACAATTGTTTCCAAGCTCTATTATTAGGTATATACTAATTTAGAATTATATATCTTCCTGGTAAACGAACTTTTTAATCAACAGGTAAGTAATTAAGTCTAATAATGCTGTCTCCTTAAAGTGTATGTGTCTGATATTAATAAAGCAACTCCAGCTTTCTTTTCGCTACTATTTGTTTTTTCTATACCTTGACTTTCAATTTTGACTTTCTGTAGCTTGACACTTTTAGGTGTTTCTCTTGTAAAAGGCATAAAGTTGAACTCTGCTTCCCCCAGCCCCGCCCCGATCTGACAATCTTTGCCTTCTAAATGCAGATTTCAGTCCATTTCCACATATTGTGATTATGGATAATATTCTAGATTCATTTCTGCTATCACATTTTCATGCCTTCTTTTGGGTTGAGTCTGTCCATCTCATTCAGTGAGATCTCTTCCACTAGATTTTGAAATGATACACTCCAATTATATTTTGTTAGGGGTTAACCCAAAACTTTAAAATACTAATGTAATTTAACAAGTCTAAACAATCAATATTTTTACCTACTTCCCAAACAAGAACAAGAACTTTGGATGTTTTCACTTCTATCACAGCCTTTCCAATTTATCAGGTATTATTGTACAGAAAAACTTCCACCTTGATTTGTTCTAACCTTACAAACTAGATGTTATTAATGTTTTAGATCATCAACTCTTTAAAAAAGCTTCACCTACAACTATTATTTTTGTCGTTGGCGGCCATTCATTTCTGTGTCTCAGACCTTCCTTTGAGCTTATTTTCCTTCTTTCTGAATACCCTGACACTTTTTAGCATCACAATTTATTTTATACATTGTCCCCTCTATGTGGATTTATCCAGTATTTTTTTCATTATAAAATTAAGGTTATTCATATTTTGACTGAATATCACATAAGTGATATTGTATCCTCTTCAGAGCATTTCATCAGGAGCTACAAGATGTCAGAATGTCTCCTGATAAATGCTACTTTACTTGGCAACGGTGGTGTGAACTCTCTTAAATCTCTTCCATGCTTTCCACCTCGGCTCTCTGTTACACTCTGTATTTCTCCAGCCCTATCTTCCCGTTCACGATTTCTTTCTTCAAATGTGCCTATTTTGATGTTTTAACCTCAGCATTGTTTTTCTAATTTTAACTTATTATCACATCTCTACATTTTTTTCAAAATGTCTGGTTCATTTCTAATAGTCTTTTGTTCCTTTGTCATCCTTCAGTGCCCTCTTCTATTTCACATATTTATTTTACACCTTGCATCTGTTGATTTGAATATCTGTAGCCTTCAGAGTCTGATTCTGTAGTTTGTTATTTCCTCTAACTCTTGTTCATGGTAGCTTGTTTCTGAGTGTGATTAACAATTTTGGGGAAGGGAGGTGATATTGGCTCATGTCCAGCTGGAACTGGATCTGCAGCGGTTTTTCAGGATGGATGTTCATAGCGTTTTCTTCGGAGAAGAGTTTGCATTTGTTTCTGCCAAGAGCCTAGCAGTACCAACACAGAGCCACTTAGACTAAATTTCTGGTTTGGTTTTTTGAGTCACAACAGTAGTATAAATTAGGCTCAAACCTGCATGAGTTAAGGCTTGTGATGATGAGTTCTCAGGGAGACTTCTTCTTTATTTCCATCCTACTCAGAGCCAACACCAAGACAGGTACTTAACCAACACTCTCCCTTTGTGGTATGACAACCTACTTTTCCCCCCTCTTTTTAGCAACTGAAAATGTCATTCTTTGGAAGTTCCAGCTTTATTTGGTTTTGGGAAGGGGGGGATGGGGCTCAGTTGTGATTTCCTACCTTGTTCAGGACCCCAGAGCTTTCCTGTCACCAGACTCTAGGCCAAAGGATCAGGAAATAGCACCACTTCCAATGCTAGCTTATAATGGATTCATATTATCTTTGTATTTCTGGCCTCTAAGAAGTTCTTACTCTGTCTTCAGTTCAGCCATTACATGAAAGAGCTTTGATTTGTTTTTTAATTCAGCATTTTTTAGTGTATAGAACCTCAAAGAGTTTCTCCATACCTCTAGCCCACCATATTGCCCAAAACAGAAATCCTTAAGGCTTCCTAGACAATGGTAGGGAAAAAAGCACTTTATGGTATCATAGAGAAGGCAGAGTTTTCAATGGTAATTTTTAAAAGAGACCTTGGTTAAATTTCTAGTTTTTAACTACAAAATAGGACTAATAATGATAGAATCAACCCTAATAAGTAGTAAGAAGAGGGTTTCCTACCAATTCACATTTGTCCAGTTTAGCCATTCCCTGCTGCCCAGAGTTACTATTTTTATAGACCACCCAGAGTGGGCCAGCTCTTAGAATCTTGTGCCAGAAAAAGCTAGATGCCGTCTTTACCATCGACATAACATCAGTAAGTTCAGAAAAATTAACCCTTTTAAGTCTGCTTGGTTTATTTTCTTTTTCTGTGTGATGACTATTCAGTAACCTAAAACTCCTCAAACCAGTCAGTGTTGCTGCACGAAACTCTCTTACTTTAGATGTAAGATGTATTTACATTTCGTCACCACAAGGGCCTTCAGGAAATGTTCCTTAAGGCATACCTATATGTAGCAAACTTGTGTGTTATATATTTTTTCACTTGGACCCATTCCAATATGGCACAGAAGTTCAATTCTACATTGAACATCTGAAACAACACTGACAACTTTATTATGGTAATGTGATCTGTTCTGAAAGAGTTTAGTTTCCTAAATTTAAAATGCTTTGGAAATCTCTCATTAAAACGTCTGTCTGGCCAGACTCAGCTTTGTGGCACCTGAGAAAAGTTCAGTTAGAACTCACAATCTGTTTTTTTCTATAGCAATTAAAACACAATAATGCTTGCTTCAGGTTTATAGATATACACGGCCGTGGGTGTGGAAGTTATTCAATAAATACATTCCAGGTGGTTTTAATAAGGTTCGACTGGGGAGTTTCTGCTTCTCTGGCAGATTCCCAGCCCTGAGAAGATCTTAAGTCTTGCAGTGAAGAGGCTGCAAAGGATCGGGTCAATCAAGAATGCTCCTGAAGAACACACGTGATGGCACATCTCCACTGCCAACATTTGGTTCGGGGCAGGTTTCAGTCTTTCAGACCACTGTTGCTCTCTCAGCTTTGATATTTCACCATTCGTGCCAAATTTTGTCTAGAAGAAATAGTTTCTGGTTTTTATGAGCTTCATAGCCAGTTTCTTTTCTATTTCCTTCTTGGTGTCTGGAGATACTCCAACCTGTTGAGATACTTCCATATTTCTTCACTCCTTCCAGCTCTTTGTTGCTTTTCTTCAATCTAAGCCTTTTAACATGTTTTTAAAAATCTGTACACTTCCTCAATTTTCCCACTACTTCTTGGCTTTCTGTTCCTCAAGACTTCACAAAGAGAGAGACACAGATCTCCTCTGGCTGTTCCTCAGGACTTTCAAGTATTTAAGCTTTCTCCCATTCTTCATTCTGCTGTTTGTACTGTCCATCTAATTTTTTGGACACAAAACTTTTGTGATAAAATAGGACCACAGTCTCCTCCTTCCAAAATGAATCAACCCATCCGGCTCACAGAAATGAGATCCATCCCCACACACCCCCTCTACCCTCAGTAGCTGTAAAAATCATTAATTCATTTAAAAATTTTTGTCTTTTTCCCCCCAAAATCTCTATTTACTCATGAGGGCTTCCACAACAAGGTGTATCCCCAACTCCATCCTCATTTCCTACAGCACAACCCCATCTTCTTTACTGTCCACCGAATGCTACTGCATAAAGCCTCTGAGACTGCCATTATCAGAGTTAAATGAAAAAATAATTTTAATATGAAGAATATGGGTAAAATACCAATAGATAGTAAAAAAATTTTTTTTAATAATTAAATGCTTGCTCCAGATATCTCTTCTACATATTCTGTATAACATGTCTAATATAGTAAAACTTTCAAAAATAGGTCAACTCAGAAATATGACCTCTTTCCACTGAATCGTTTTAGCAAAAAGTAGATGGGTGTCTGGGGCTCCATGATGGGATATCAAATGCTCTAAGGGGTTGTGCTAATACAAAATGATATTGAAAGTTGAACACAAGAACTACATTTTATTTTTTAGAAACTATGTAGAAATAAAATGGGAATGACACCTAGCTTGACCATCAAACATGTGAAAAAGATATGTGGACTTTAGCTAATAATATATCTCTTCAAAATAGCTACCACAAGCTTAGGCTGCATGAAAAAAATGAGCTCTTAGGAAGTAAGGATTTCACTACAGTTGACACAGGTTAGAAGATAGTATCTAAGGAAAGGTGCTGGCTCTGGACATCACCTTCCAAAGTGAACACTGATAAAAGAGTGTCAAGCACAAAGCCTGGAACACAGAGCAGCTCCAAGATTACCATCAATCAATCTGCTAGTTGCCAAATTCAACATTCTCACCTCAGGTTTCTGCCCCCACAAGCCTCTTTCTGAAACTCTCTCACTCTTGGCTTTAGAAAACCACTTTCTTCTGGTTCTGTCTGTAACACTACTCACTTGGGAGTTTCTTTTCCTGAGTCTGTCATGCTGGTTTCCCCAAATTCTCATTACTCTTCTTCCCCTACTTGTTCTCCTTGGATAATTTCACCTACTCCACTACGATCTGTTTGTCTGTCTGTGTATCATGGTAATTGCCAATATCTAGTCAGTATCACAAATAAAAACCATTATCCTCCATCATAAAATGATTCATCTTCCTATTTCCTGCCTTAAATAATAGCATCGCCATTCAGTCCCTCGAGGTAGAAATTTGCAAGTATCTTTAACTTCTCTCTTTTCTTGCTCATGTCCCAATCTGTATCAGTCATCAAACCCCAAAGTCTACGTCAGCGGTGCACCCTGAGGTAGTCTGTCCTTTCCATCACCACAGTCCAAGTCCAGGCTCGCATATATCACCTTAAATACACCAACAGCCTCCCAGTGCTGTCTCTGCCAATAACATCTGCTCAGTCCGGTCCATTCTTGCTACCACCCTCAATCACCTTCCTAACATCAAAACTGATTATGTACCCTCTGCCTAAAAACCCAGGGATGACTTCTTGAGTACATACTAGGCTCCTCAGTACCTGCCCCCACTGTATACCTGTAGCCCCATTTCCCTCATAAACATTCCCACACGTACAAGATATACTGAATTTTTCACTTTTTCTTGAAAACGTCAAGCCGTTTCCGAACTGTGCTTCTAACTACTGTGGTCCCTCTGCTCGGCATCTCTTTCTGTACTCCCCAGCTGGCCAACTGCTATCACACTCCAAGATTCAGCTTCCTCTATGGGGATTTCCCTTACCACTCTCATTCAACAAAAAATGTTCTGAGCATCTATCAATATGACACGAATCTTCTCAAGGAATTCTTACTCTCATTTATATTCTTTTAATAATTTGTTCGTACTGCTATTATTATATTCATCACATTATACTAGAGTCATCCTTTGACTTGTCTGTCTTCTCAGCTGGACCATGAGATCCTTGAAGGTATGACCCCGATCTAATTACTCTTTGACTCCCCAGCACCTAGGATGCGGATTCCATTCATTTCTCAAATGTGCCACACTGAGTGGGAGTCTGAAGAAGGGTCTCTAGGGTCCCTCTGAATTCTAGTATTCTATACTCTAACCTGAAAGCAGTGTTTCTCAAGTTGTGATTAGCTGGAAACCTGTACCAAAACCAACTAGAACCCTATAAAATATTTAGATTCTTGATTCCCATTCCGAACCTACTAAATCAGAAACTGCTAATTACTGCTCTAGCTGCTTACTTTCCAGCTAGGGAAGAAGCCACCCAAGTGCCTTATAACCACCGAAGCTCAAGCATCATAGTACTGAGGGAGGTACGTAATATCATTACTATAAAGGTTTAAACATTTTAAAGGTAAGGAACTGAATCACAGAGATTAACTTGCCTAAGACAACAAAGTTACCAAGTAGAGGAGCTAGCATTTGAACTCGGGCAGTCTGATTTCAAGGCCCACACTCATCTGTTTGGTAACTGAAGACTTTCCTCATTAAACAACATGAATTTTCTGCCAGACCTAGGTGAAGTACAAGGAAGAGGAACCAATCTTTCTTTTTGCCTTCTTGTTACCTAAATATTGTCTCTGAGGAACAAGACAAATCTGTTTTTCTCTATCTTACAATTAGAGCTGAAAAGAATGAGAATTAAAATTTTTAGCGTTAGTATCCAAAACAAATGGCTATCCACTTACCTCATGGGTCCATAGTTGAGTACTATAAATGCCAATACTACCATTACGCAGATAGCTCTTCGCTTCGGATTAGGAACTTTAAGCCTCTGGTTCTAAAAGAAATAACCACGTTAAATACAGTTAAACTACGTATCGATCTCACAAAAAGGAGCATCTAAGATAAGCACACTTTTCTTCACCAATTATATGAACAGTTTAAAAAAAAACAAAACTCAAAGATGAGGAAACAGTACTTTTCACAAGACTAGAGCAGAGCCATCTAGGTTCCCTGCTGCAGCAGAGAGAAACGGAGAGGCACAGGAGGGGAGAAACTCAAGGGCCACTCCCTTACAGTCTCCGATACACCCAAAAGGAAAGAATTCAACAATTTAACATTTTTATGGGTTTTCAAATTTTAAAATACATCTGTAGTTTATTTCCCTGTCTCTTGAATCTCTTAAGATGATGGAACAGTCCCATGTGCTCAGGGCAAGACAGAACAGTGGGAAAAGCCCCATGCATTAGGCACAGGCATCCCTTTGGTGCAGGACAATGCAGTGGGAAATCCTGAGACAGGAGGTTTCATGAACAGAATTGAGGAGAAGATTGACCTTATCGGGACCAGCATGGCAACAAAATGCAAAAAAAAAAAACGTTAATAGTGGTCAGGTGGACAGAAAAAAGACTTTAAAACTTTTTGTGGGTTTGGGTTTTTTTGGGGTTTTTTTTTTTTTTTGGTTTTTTTTTTTGAGAGAGAGAGAGAGAAAGAGAGAGACAGCGTGAGGGGAGGGCCAGAGGGAGAGAATCTCAAGCAGACTTCCCACTGAGCGTGGAGCCTGACTCAGGCTCAATCCCAGGACCCTGAGGTCATAACCTGAGCTGAAATTAAGAGTCAGATGTTCAACCAATGGAGCCACCCAGGCGCCCCTGTATTAGGAAAGACCTGGCGAGACTACTCAGGGTTCTCAAGGGGATTCATTTAGTCAGAAACGAGAGCGAGCACTACCCAGGAAACACACGGCTTTTGAATGCAGACTGGGAGGTACAACTCACAAGCTCCTTTTTCCAGTGCTTTACTCTGACTGCAAATGCTTTAGTTTATTGTGCCCTCTTTTTTTCTAGTACTATTGTTTTACACAGTTTCCAACTGGTTTCTCAACAAAAAAAGAATACTTGAACCCATCTCATCCGGCTGCGTCTCGCACTCACCTCTGACACGACTTCATCCAGCTGCCGCTTGAGTGATCCGTTCTCTTTCTTTAGCTTCTCATTCTCCGAAAGCGCAGCCTTTAACCTGGCCTCTAAGCCAAGCATATATTCTTTCTTCTTCTTGCGGGACTGACAAGCAGACTCTCGATTTTTTATCATACGTTGCTGTCTCCTTAGCACGGCAATCTAGGAAAAGTTCCAACAAATCAGAAATATTCTGATTTTAGAATCAGATCAGAACATACTGATTTCTCCCATCATTTTTATTTTTATTTTTTTTTTTTTAAAGATTTTATTTATTTGTTTGACAGAGATAGAGACAGCCAGCGAGAGAGGGAACACAAGTAGGGGGAGTGGGAGAGAAAGAAGCAGGCTCATAGCGGAGGAGCCTGATGTGGGGCTCGATCCCATAACCCCAGGATCACGCCCTGAGCCGAAGGCAGACGCTTAACCGCTGTGCCACCCAGGCGCCCCCTCCCATCATTTTTAAACAAAACTGTTGAAAACACCGGTTAGTGGTTATTTTAAAACAGGTTTTAAAAAATATTACTCAAATTAAACAAACTGAAATCAAGTGATTAAATATGGCCTTCTAAAACCTAAATGTTACATGATTTCTTCTGGTGTTTTCTAAGGTTTATTGATCTTCCAATTTTCCCTTTAAAAACGCCCTCAGGAAAAAAAGACAAACTCTCAGAAAGTGCCCTCACATATCCATATATGTACATATCCATACACCTTCACTCTATGTCTCAGGCCCCGAATTGACTATTTTCCAGAATCATGTATCCAGCTACTTCTAAGGTTACTTCTACTTGCAAAGTTACCATCACCACTTCGAATTCAGTATGTACAAACTGAACACATCACCTCCCTGTACCTAGACTGATTTATCCTATCCGTCTTCTATCAGTGGTAAATAACTCTCCAGTATCTAGGAATAAGTCACTATTAACTTATTTTTTCCTTCATTCTCCATATTTATTCCCTCTCTCAACCTCTGATTCATTCACTAAATATGCACAGAGGATATGCTAATGATCAAGTTTCTTCTAGTGACAGTGTGTGTCAGTTATTCTGATCTATTCCTGCTGTCACCCTCCCAAGGTAGGTGCTCATTAACTCATCCCCAGACTACTGCAATAATCTCCTAAATATTTTCTTTTTTTTTTTAAGATTTCATTTATTTATTTGAGAGAGAGAGCACGAGCACAAGCAGGGGAGAGGCGCAAAGACGGAGAAGCAGACTCCCCGCTGAGCAGGGAGCCCGATGGCCCCCTCAATCCCAGAACCCTGGGATCATGACCTGAGCTGAAGGCAGACACTTAACCAACTGAGCTGCCCAGGCGCCCCTCTCCTAAATATTTTCAATTGTCTCCAATCTCTTCCTATCTACCATTTATAAGATAACTCACCTGGGAGAAATTGCTTACCTTGCTACTCTATTGCCAAAAACAAGCTATTCACGCATCCTCTGGCCACCTTTGCTTTCAAGGCCTTCTAAACAACCATACCTTCTGCCCTAACCCGACAACTACTCAATCCACACCCAGATCCTTACCATTGAAGGCTACTCCAAGATCTCCACACGTGCCTAAGTCATTCCTTCAGTCATAATGTTTACTCTAATTTAGAATGCTGTCTCCTCCACTAACTTAATTCTAAGGACCTTCTACATTTTGATGATACTAAACCATTTTCCCTGAATGTCTTGTGCTCTTGTAATTTGGAAAATATACCTGACTCTAATGGTCTCAACTGTTTCATGACTGTTAAGTCTCTCTCTCAACATAGATGTTATACCTTGGAACCCAAAACCATGTAATATTACATTTTTGTTTCCTACCCTCAATATCTACCATAATCAAAACTTACTAAGTAAAATTATCTTTGTCATGTTTTCTAAACAAAGTTATGGAACCTATTTGTTACAGCATTAGTCTAATTTACTTGAGGCAGAGGGTGAGGTAGCAAAATTAAATCCGTAAAAAAACACCAAATAATACTAAGCTGATTATTTTAAGTACACAGATGACTGAATTACTGACTGTGTATGTTTTTAAAAAATAAACATTCCACTCTGTGGTATTCAATAATTCTTACTGAGACTAATAAATAGAATTAAGTAATTTTTTTAATAAAGATTTTATTTATTTATTGGACAGAGAGAGACACAGCAAGAGAAGGAACACCAGTAGGGGGAGTGGGAGAGGGAGAAGCAGGCTTCCCACTGAGCAGGGAGCCCGATGAGGGGCTTGGTCCAAAGACTCCGGGATCATGACCTGAGCTGAAGGCAGACGCTTAACGACTGAGCCACCCAGGCGCCCTAGAATTAAGTCATTTAATAATGATTTCTTTTAAAATAACAACACAATTCCAACCCCATACTACATTTCCTCGAAAGAGCCAAACCCAATCTCTCTGCAGCAAATGCTGTTAACAAACTTTCAATCAGAACCTACAAGGAAAAAAGCCACATGAGATGTCAAAAGAGGGTGTTTTTCTCCTTTTTTCCATTAACTGAAACTTCTTAAGAATGCTAACTTATAGAACCATCATCTGTAAAATTCCCCTATGGAATAACTATCCCACGCTTCAATAATGCCACGCACACGTGCGCACGCACACAGCAGTGGCAACACCATGATGGATGGCTTATTCACCACGTTCAAACTATTCTCTGGACAATGCCACTTTGTTCAATCTACTGTTATTCTTAGTGTTCTTCATGGTTACTGAGAATGTCAATGTCCATAATTAATACTTAATACCAGAGTGCTGAAGTACACAGAACACCGAACAAGAGCAGGAAAGAGAAGGTTCCCAGATGGAAGAGTTTATACTAAAGTTAGATAAAAGGTAACCTTACTTTAAAGGCTAATTAATCTATGGAATTTAGGGAGGCTTACAGATGGAACACCATTTAATAAATTTCAAACAAGGATTAGGACTTTCTATAAACAATAAAAGCACCTGCATATTATAAAGCATTAAAGTTTCAAAGGCTGTCAATGCACATGCCTCATGCAAAAAAAAATGAAAACCACCTGTGGCCATCTATTTCTTTCCATGAAAAAAGATACAATAGTTCTGAAAATAAATACTCAGTACTACCAATAAACACAAAGGACAGAGAGTAAAAATAAATGAAACCCACAGGAATCACCAAACACAAGAGTTTCAACTTTACATCTCAGCAAGCTATCTTCAGCTATCTGAATATATAAAATTTAAGTCATTCTACATTTCCTAGATTAAAAAATTATGATTTTCAGACTACACACACATACACAATGTGGTGTTTATTTTTTTGGTGGGGGGTATATTTTACAAGAAAAAAATTAGACTGTGATTACTGTTTTGTGAACTGATTTTTGCATACAATGCGTTATGATCATCTTTGATGTGCAGTGAGAATGGCAGCATAGTATTTCAATTATTTTGATGTTCTATATTTAATCTCCTCTTGCTGAAATTATTATAGTTTCCAAGATTCTTTAAAAGAAGCCTCATCATTTGACCCACTGTTAGAGAGTAAAAGTGCGACAGCCAGAACTCAGGTCAGTTGACTCTAGGCCCAGCACACGCAACCCCAGTCCACAACAGCACCACAGTTTTTAATACCAAATGGGAAGTCCCCTATCGCAGCGTGGGACTCTAACCTCAGTGAACTCTGTGCCTACTTTCATTATCCACCTGTTCGAAAAGGAAGGCTTATGGAAACGCTTTTATCTGGAAGCTTAATCTCCTCCTCTAGCAGTCTGAAAACATAAAATCAATACTCTGGCTCATTAATCAAATGACCTATCTCTCTTACGGGCCTATCAGATGATTTAACATGACGAAAATGAGTGAACAGCTGGTCAGTCCCTGCTTCTGATCATTCTGCCTTCAGACAATTCTCCCATCAAGCACTGTGCCTTGGAAAAAGAAAAAAGAAAAACTTCACAGCTGTAAAATATTCTCTCCCTTTAGTGCCACTATAATATGGGGTTGCATTATTAAACAAACATTTGTTTGACTGTAAAAAAGACTTGTGTAAAAAGAGAACTTTCACAAATGAATAAGTACTTTTTGAAGGCTCAACCAATTTAAGAGTCAAAATTCCAAGTCTGCTTGCATTTTGTTTTTTACTTTTAAAAGTCATCAATCAATAAACACTGTATTATGTTGTTCTTATAAATAAAATAGACTATTCGGATCCTTGACTCTGTGACGTTGCTAAGAAATGAACTTCAAAGTTCTGTATGACTATAAATCAAAGATATTAAAATAGGATATTTTAATGCTAAGAAATACATTACAACATCTCACATGAACTCAAGCCAGATCAAGTACTGATAACTATGAATGAAACACTGGTTTACTACATACCATTCTCTCAGTTCTAATTCTTATTTCACTGAATCTCTAAACTAATATACAAAGCAGAAACTGTCACTGATTAACTTCTTATCAGACAAACCAATTTTTCCATTACATAAAAACTGAAACTATCTGAAATTGACTTAAAAGACAAAGAAAGTAAATCTTCTTACACATTTCTAATTTATATAACATATTTATATAACATACAGTATAACATACTGTATATCACAGTAAATATATTTATAAATACAGTCTAAAAAATACAGTAAAATCATTAGCAAATTTAATTTGTGGCAATCTTATTTTAAATATTCAAATAAATTAAGTATTTTAGTTTGATTTCTCTCACGAATCTTACGAATACTCCCTTTTTGGGGGCACCCAGCTGGCTCAGTTGGCAGAGCAAGCAACTCTTTATCTCAGAGTTTTGGGTTTGAGCCCCATGTTGGGTATAGAGATTACTTAAAACTAAAAAAAAAATCATCAAAAAAATAATACTCCCTTTTTCTCAGAAAATGGTTTAAAACAGAAAAGGGGAGGGGCGCCTGGGTGGCGCAGTCATTAAGCGTCTGCCTTCAGCTCAGGGCGTGATCCTGGCGTTCCGGGATCGAGCCCCACATCAGGCTCCTCCGCTAGGAGCCTGTTTCTTCCTCTCCCACTCCCCCTGCTTGTGTTCCCTCTCTCGCTGGCTGTCTCTGTCTAATAAATAAATAAATAAATCTTTAAAAAATAAATAAATAAATAAACAGAAAAGGGGAAATCTCCACTTAGACTACCTGTACTCTTCTCAAATCTCATGACAGAAAGCCAAAATTTTATTTTAGTCTTTCTACTATTATGCGGGTGTGTGTTATACCCAGTTCCTAGTCAACAAAAATTAAAGAAGCCTCCTTACGGGCAACGTGAGCCATTTAATTGGCAGAGTCAAGGAAATAATCTTCACCCTCCAAAGTATTTTTTTTTTTTAATGAAGAATGCCTTTGAGCATGTAGTGTGATTTCCTGAGTGAGAAAGGATAATAGACAAAATCCCTCCTAGACTGTAGGTCCAGGCTCCCTCATTCAATCTTAGTTCTGAGTGCAGAGAACAACTGGCAGAGACGCAAAGGCAGGAGTATCCACCAGATGCGCTCAGGAAAGCCACACTGTGGGGCACAGCCTCCTAAAGAATGAACAAAGTCCTATGCACAAGGATCACGAAAGGGCCCTCAGAGCAGTTTCCTGTGCCTTCAGTTAATGATTCCTCTGCTTCCTATGTCCCTAGAAATACTTGGGGCAGCTACATAAGAGTCACAGTAATTTAGGGGCTCCTGGGTGGCTCAGTCAGTTAAGCGTCTGACTCTGGATCTCGGCTCAGGTCTCGATCTCAGGGTCATGAGTTCAAGCCCCACACTGGAGCCTACTTAAAAAAAGAGTAATAGCAATTTAAGTCATTAGAACACAATGCAACAGTCGAAGTTGGGTGACCTTAATTCTTATTTCAGCACTGCAATGAATTAACCGAAAGATCTTAGAAGAATCATTTCTTCTCCTGGGGCCTATTTACACAGTAATACAGAGAGTTAGACCAGAATAGTGTTTTTAGAACTATTATAACCCAATATCAAGTAGTATGATAAATTCAGTGGATCACAAGAGCCTTAAAAAAATTGACAGAAAAGGAGAGGATGGAATAAAAGAAAACGGAATGCTTTCTATGTAGCAAGAGCTTACTGTCTCACTAGATTGTGTTAAGAAAGACGTAAAACACATTTCTTACTGTGGACTGTGGGCAAAAACTTGAGATCCATCCCATTAATCCTCTTATTCCATCCAAAACCAAAATGGTTCCAGTCCTGATGCTGAACAAGTATGCTGAACTGCCACATATCCCAGTAAGGACTACTGCGTCACAAAATACAGATGAGCTTAACTTTGCTGTAAATTTTATTTGAGATCACCAAATTGTTCATATAAGGTCGGCCCTTATACTTTGTTTTTCAAGACTTAAAACCACCTGCTGAAAATCTTTAAAAATAAAGAGAATACATTTGTAGAGGGGGAGAAAAGGGAGAAGCGAGTTTCAAGACATAGGTAATTTGAAGTTTGCACTGAATCAGGGCTGCCTTGAAAGTAAAGCCCCATTCATGGAGCACAGAGTAGTGACAGCAGCACTGGACCAAGACAAGGCCTGGACCTGAATCCCAACTCAGCTGGAGCAGGTCAAAGGACTGGCGTGAGGATTACACAACTCATGGCCGTGGGGGTCTCTGTCAACTATAATGTACCATAAACACGTAAGTGTCAGTAAAAAGAAATACCCTACAGCTATGACTAAATTGAGTGAGGAGACAAAAATTCTTAACTCCATCACCAATGTGCCTCACAGCTGTTCAGAGAAACTGTGCAACTAAAGCAATATTGAAATTATCTGCCTGCACCCCAGCTCCTATTTTCAGATTTTAAACTTTAAAAATGACTTAAAAAACAAAAACATACTGTATGGTGACTAACATTACATAATAAAAACAAAAGCAAAGACAAAAATGAACCCAGACAAAATCTGGAAATCACATTTAATCGCTGCAGAGCAGAAAAACAACCTAAGAATAAAAAGCTAATTCACACTCCTCTGAGACCCCTCAGTCTGCTCCCTACCCTATGTGTACCAGGGTTCTCATTCACCTCACCTCAAAGGGCTGTCAGGAGGTTTAAAGCAAGTATCTGTGAGTCATGCACTTAGACAAGTGTGGCACACACCACTTTATCAATATCAGCCAGCTCAGCAATATGGCCTTGGCTAAAATACCTAACCAACTGACTCCTTTCACGTGAAATGGGAATAAATATCACCCACTTTACAAGGATTCTGTGAGAATCAAATAGAGCTATGTAAAAATAAATGATTTATAATCCAGTATGAATGTGAAGTACTTATTAAAACTATATTACAGGGGACGCCTGGGTGGCTTGTTCGATTAAGCGGCTGCCTTCAGCTCAGGTCATGATCCCAGGGTCCTGAGATCAAGTCCTGTGTTGGGCTCCTTGCTCAGCGAGGAGTCTGCTTCTCCCTCTGCCTGCTCTGCCTGCCGCTCCCCCTGCTTGTGCTCTCTCTCTGACAAATAAATAAAATCTTAAAAAAAAATAAACAAAAACCTGTATTAGAGGGGCACTTGGGTGGCTCAGTCAATTAAGTGGCCGGCTCGTGATTTCAGCTCAGGTCATGACCTCAGGGTCCTGAGATTGGGCCCTACATCGGGCTCTGCCCTCAGCGGGAAGTCTGCTTGAGGATTCTCTCTCTCTCCTTCTGCCTCTCCCCCTACCCTGCTCACACACTCTCTTCCTCTAAAATAAATAAATCTTAAAAAAAAAACAAAACACAACCATATTAGAAAAGAGCCAAATTTGTCTAAAGCATCAAAAAGACAAAGACTGCGGAAATATTCCAGATTAAAAGAAGCTAAAGAGACAACTAACTACAGTATCTGGTCCTAGACTGGGTTCTATATTGGAAGGGAAAAAATTCAATAAAGGATATTACCAGGTCAACTGACAAAACTGTAATACTGACAGTGGATTACAGTATTTTACAAATGAAATTAACAAAGTTGAAAACTGTACTGTGGGTATGGAGGAGAATATCCCTATTCTGAAAAAATACACAGTGAAATATTAGTGGTAAAGGACTATAAGGTATGTAACTTTACAACAGTTTGGGGGAAAAAACGGAGTATGTGTGTGGAGAGACAGCAGTAATAAAGCAGATAGGGTAAAATGATAACAGGTTAATGGGTGAAGGTACATGGGCGCTGTCTGGAGGACTTCTGTTTCTGTAACTTTTAAATATCTGACATTATTACCACATACAAAGTCTAATACACATGTACACACACACACTCTTACAAGGCTGCAGTGCATACAAGAAAGACAGACAGATACTTTTCTTTAGAACTCATAATAGCAAGCGGAGATAAGAGCCACAGAAAATTTTAACCATAACACTTTTAATCCTTGAATATCATCTTTAACCAAAACTTCTCTTCTATTAATAATTAATATTCTTTCCCATATTCTAGAATAGTAATCTTTCAGAGGGCATACCCCTTCAAAATATATAGCCATTGATACTTTCATTGAAAAACCTGCCATCCTCTTCTGCGAATTATCTATTCACATATTTTGTCCATTTCATAGTCGGGTTAACTTGCATTTTCTCACTAACTTGTAAATACTCTCTATATTAAAAAAGGTTTCAAAAAGACTATGAAAATTTATACATGAATGTTCAAAGCAGCATTATTCTTAATAGCCAAAAAGTGGAAACTACCCAAATCTCCATTAACTGATAAATGGCTAATCCAAAACGCCATCTAGCCAAACAATGGGAAATTATTTGGCCATAAAAAGGAGTAAGTACTGATACATGTTATGATATGAATGGACCTTGAAAAACATTATGCTAAGTAAAAGCAGTCATACACAAAAGGCCACACTATATAATTCTATTGACATGAAATGTCCAGAACAGGCAATTTCATACAAACAGAAGGCAGATTAGTGGTTGCCAAGGGCTGGGGAGAAGATCTGAATAGGAATGACTGCTAAGGGGTATGGAGCTTATTTTCAGGTGATGAGAACATTCTGGAATTAGATAGCAGTGATGGCAGCACAACTCTATGAATATACTGAAAACCACTAAATTTTATTTTTATAAGGGTGAACTCTATGCTGTGTGAATTTTATCTCAACAAGCTATTAAAAAAAAATTACATGGGCAGCTACAGACTCTCTCTGCAGACAAATGCTCATAACCCAGTATTATGAACAATTATGCAAGGAAAGGGGTGACGTGAGGAAAAGGGGAACTGTCCGTGAAGACGCTCTCCACAAACTCCTCCGGGAAGCCCCGTGACCGGCACTCTCACACGGCTACTACCCCGACGGCGGGCCGTTTGACAATATCTATCAATACTGAAAAGCTACCTACCTTCTGACTCTCATTTCAGTTCTAGGAATTTCTCCTACAGATATACCCACACATAAACAAAACTAAGTAAGTACCAGTTACTTGGTGGAGGAAAGCTTACAGAGAAAAAAAACTGCAAAAATCTTATAAAATTATGACACCCCTTATGAAAAAGACTACCACAAAGCTGTAAAAGGAATAAGAAAATTTTTTATGTACTGATACGGAGAGTTTCCTAAGATATACCAAATGAGAAAAGCAAGGTACAGGACAGAATGGACATGCTCATTACTGTTTCTGTAAAACAGGTAAACAGGTAAAACTACAAATACTAATATATTAAGTAACTGTCTCAGGAAAAATGCACCAAAAAACGAGTGACAATGACTGCTTCTGGGCAGGGGGACTGAGTGGCTATAAAGCATTTGGGGCATGGGAGGACTGTCTCCAGGGATAGGCTGTAGGAAGGGAAATGAGGGAAAAGAGAATTAAGTGTTAATTATTTATTAAGATAGAAATCGGCATCCCTTTAAAAATAATTATTTATTAACCTTATCAAGATACCAAACTGAAAAACAAAGAACAAAGAATGCTCCAGTTGCCTGGACATAAATCTAACCTAATGCAATACAACCTGGAGGGGGAATAAAACCACCTTCTATTCACTTCCCTTTCCAAAGCTACTGTAACCACAAATGAAATTACTTGCCAAAGTCCTTATTCAAGATAAATTTTTAGAAGCCCCAAACTTCCATCTAAAGAGAAACTACAAGTATTTGAACAAAGTCTGTTTTTCTTTGATTTGCAGAGTCCCTGGTAGCAGCAAAGCCAGAAAAGTAATCAGCACAGAAGTAATATTTTACTAAAATCTGGATAGCTTTTCAGGCCTCCAAATCCTTCCTGTTGAATGTGTTCTGATGGATTCCTCTACTTTAAAGCCTAAGAAATATCATGACCTCAAAGTCTTTGTTGTTAAAGAATCTAGTCACTAAAAAGTATCTATTCATTATTTATCTTCTTAGATCTAGCTGCCCACATCATTTAAGGATGGATATTCAGCTCACACTTGGACCTAACAGAGGATCTATTCTTGGGTGTTACAGATAAAATAAGCAGCTTAAGTGTCATTAGAAACAATGCTTTTTTTTTCCCGAAACAGAAAGCAGGCACTCTCCATTTTCCTAAGAGTTTCTCTATGTTACTTTGCACTGTAAAAAATTATTTTAGATGCATTTTTTCTTGAAAGATACTTCTCTAGGGGTCTCTTGGGAGTCCTGCTACTATATGTCTTCCTGGGCATGCCAAGAATACAAGGCCCTAACCACTCTTTACCCAGGCCCTTCTCAGGGCTGTGTTTCCAGGAAAAAACCTTGAGAGATGAGGTAATGTCTTCCTCTGGACAATGAGGCAACTTGCTCATTGCTTGCTGTAAAAGTGCTAGACTCCCAAAGCTCAGCACTCCCGTACTGCCATAAAGGAACACTGTGTGCACTGGCCCCGTCTGGGCCCAGATCACATCACCTCCATGCTCACTGTACTAGCAATACCTGGAATCTTGAGCCTAACTGTGTAACACTGTCTCTAGAGAAAAGAAGTAAGAAAGTTCCAGTTCGGTATGCCAGAGGAATCCCCTTCACACTATATCTAATACCTGCAGGCAGGTGGAAATCTGCCGAAAATGCCGGCACCCAGCTTCTCATGATGGCTTTAGTGACCAGGACAGGGATTCCCAAAGGATAGGGACCAGGATGGGAGGGAGCAAGGTCACTAAGTAAAGAATCAGAAAGAGTGCAAGGTAATAGAGGGTTTGTAAGATGTTCCATGGGGTCAAAGGGCTGAGACGAAGGCCTGAGGCCTCCTGTCAGCAGAGCCTGATCAGCCTCCCATCTGATATTCCTAATCGTGACCTAGCTCCTGATCATGTTCCTTACATTTTTATCACCTATTGACTTCCATTAAGGGTTTTTGGTCCACCTTGGCCCACTGTGGAGGACAGAGAATAAAATTTCACCACTTTTTTTTTTCCTGGTCTTTTATCCCAAACAAAATAACTACAACAATGTAACTCCACAGCCCTAAAACCAGGGCCATAATGTTTCATGAATTTTATGGAATTATGATGTGTAGGGAGTAGTAGTTACAGCAATGCAGACTTAAACAGACTGCTTGCTTTCAAGTCCTTGGTTTGATGTCTGGCAACATTCAATAAACCTTTAAAGAAAGATAAGCACCCTCTCCTATGAAGGCAACTTTGCAGTTCCAGGAGTGCCTTTTACTAAGAAACTGCATAACAGAATTTCTACACTGAAATGAGAGACCATGTTCATTTTTTCCATCATGATCAGAGCCAAAAACCAACCATATTTCTTGAAAACTTAAGTGAGGTTTCCAAGAGTTAAACAGAACAGATTTACCAGCAAAAGGCAGGAAGAGTGAGATTATAATTTGAACCAGGCAAACTGTTTCATAACAGAAAATGTGGCACTTAATGCAGTTTGCAGAATATGGTATGCAAAAAACGCCACTTAGGGCAGTAGCAGGCCTCTAGAGAGTGAGACTAGCCAAACAAAAGAACAAAAAAGGTAAGAAAAAAGAAGCCAGGTCAGCATTATAAAGCCACAAAAGACTGATATGCTTTCTTTTGCTGAATTACAGCTTCTTCACCAGGCTTCTGGTTTAAAAGCACAAAAAGCACATAATGAAAAATTTTTCTTTTTGGCCATTTTGAATCAGAAATTTATACTACTTCAAATTTATCATAATTTAATAGGACTTGAGTCTAACAAACACATGCATTATTAAGGTCAACCAAGTTACTAACACAGGAGACTATACCAGCAGATCAAAGTTTCCTGCAGCTCCTTCTGGAACAAATTTACTTTGGGTTCCTGAGCGGCTTGGCCAGCTGATAGGACAGACTGATGTTTCTTTACTTGAAATAAACATTAAGTCAAAACCTCTACCAGAAAACTCATACTGAAAAGGCCTGGCTCACTTCCTGATGTGCTCGCCAAGGAAAAATAAGCACAAAACCTCAATGCAGGTTGACTAGAAAATTTATTCTAATCACCTTTAGGTATCTTGCACTAGACACACAGAATGTGAAATCTTTCTTCTATAATACTGTCAACTCTAAATTCTGTTAAGTAGTAACAACGCTAGCCAATAAAATTGCTAAAAAAAAAAAAAAAAAGAGCATACCTGCTGGTCCTATACCTTTGCATCTCACACATTCCCCAGTTCAATGTTGACTGAGACTTCATCAGTAAATTACTCACCAAATTTACAGAGCACTCTTAAAGATGCAAGAGCAGAACAAACATGGTCTTTCACACCAAAGAAGTTATAGCGAATGTCTGACTAATTGGTCAACAAATAATTAACTGAAATGTTTAGAGATTACAAAGTGGGTCAGCAGAATACAGTGATGAGTCCCAACATTAAGATGCTCATTATTCAGATATTAGCCTAGAAGAAAAAAGAAGAAAAGGCCTCCTCCTGCCTTTTTTTTTTTTTTTAAAGATCTTACTTATTTGTCAGAGAGAGAGACACACAGAGAGACTACAAGCAGCTCGGAGAGCGGGAAGGAGAAGGAGAGACAGGCTCCCTCCAATGCAGGACTCGATCCCAGGAGCCTGGGATCATGATCTGAGCTAAAGGCAGACGCTTACCTGACTGAGCCACCCAGGCGTCCCCTTCCTTCTGTTTTTAGATGCAACGACCCGATCAAAGAATTTTAGGATCAGAAGAACCCTTTCTATAATGTACCTGCCTTTTCTAGCTGAGTCCTCTTGAATAACCCAGAACAATCATCCTGTTTTCCACACGTCAACATTCATATCCTATAATCAGCTCCCAGACCTATGTTCTGTGTTCTCTTTTTCACTTTATGGAGTCATTCCAACCCTTAAACCATTCCTCTACCTAGGACATAGTTTCAAGACATCTTCCCGATCCCAGCCACATGCCTCTGGACTGCCCCACGATCGGATGTTAGAAGGCCATGAATACAGACGAATACTATGTGAATAATTTAACAACTGTGACATACTGTTGGTCTATATATTTTTAAGTTCTAATTAGTCTTTACCTTTTTTCATGTCTAAGATATTTCATAACAAATATTTTAAATGTCTTAACATGATATAAAGACAACTTTGAGGGGCACCTGGGTGGCTCAGGCAGTGGAGCGTCTAACTCTTGATTTCAGCTTGGGTCATGATCTCAGGGTGATGGCATCGAGCCCTGCATTGGGCTCCATGCTTGGTGGGGAGTCTGCCTGATATTCTCTCTCTCTCTCACTTTGTGCCCCCCCCCTCCCGCGTGAGTGTGCACGCTCTCAAGCTCTCCCATAAAAACAGATGCATCTTTTAAAGACACAACTCTAGTATTTTCTATTGCTAGTTCCGTTTGGGAGTATCATAGAAGAACCATTCAAATTCACAATTTAAAGAGGATTCAAAGGAAATTTTAAAAGATCATTTTTAAAATACTCTCTTTCATCATTTTTAGCTGTCTCAGTCTCCTATGAAAAGCACACCCTTTCTTTTATTGCCTGTATAACTTTTTTATCAAAAATAGCATGGGATATTTTTGGACTTTTGTCATTTACTTAATTTTCCCACACACCAAAGGACAGAAAGATTACACCCAATTTTGATGATTATCAACATTTTGTCAATCTTGTTTCCTACATCCTGTGCTCCTCACTCCCTGCCCCAGAGTATTTTAAGCAAATCTCAGCATCACATCATTTCATCCTCAACTGAAGCACATTACTGTGTATTAGTGCCTATTATGCCATAAGCACTATGCTTAACCTTCTCTAGTCCTCAAAATAAACAAACATTGACAGTCAAGGCTAACCCAGTACTATCTATGTCTATTCTCGTCTGACACTAATTTTCTTCCATGTCTGGGTACACCCTGTTTTCAAAACCTATATAAACTATGGGAATTATCAAAGATCTTCAATGTTCTGCTTTCATCAGATAATATTCCTTTGTTATGGGTCTTCAAAATATTGCTGATTGAGATTACTTAGTTGCGTTTATGCAACAGTGGAGCAATTGCACTACTGGGCTACTAACATGCTAGTTAATAAATTATGGTAGATCAGATAGTATTGCAATAACCTTAATAACTCATAAAATTTTAGAAGTATTTTGCAATACCTAAAGAAAAGGTAGAGTAGCAATATTAACAACCAGTAACATCTACTTTTATTTTAAAGAAAACACATATGGGGGGGCGCCTGGGTAGCGCAGTCATTAAAGCATCTGCCTTCGGCTCAGGGCGTGATCCCGGCGTTGTGGGATCGAGCCCCACATCAGGCTCCTCCGCTGGGAGCCTGCTTCTTCCTCTCCCACTCCCCCTGCTGTGTTCCCTCTCTCGCTGGCTGGCTCTCTGTCACATAAATAAATAAAATCTTTAAAAAAAAAAAAAAAAGAAAAGAAAACACATATGGGTTTGCCTTCCCAGGAACAATTTAAGAGATCCACTGTTAGAATGATCATTTGACTTTAATTTCATTAAACTTCAGGCCCATAATATTCAATTACTACTTAATACATAACATGAGACATTTGTATATCACTTTTAAAGAAAGCAAGAGTTAGCTGGTAAATGTTATAACTGGCTTTAAGGAAGACAGGTCTTAGGAAACGTTCTGTGATTTATAAATTATTTAAAAAACCCTAAGACATGCTAGAAAATCTGAGGATTTTCAAAGATGGGAAAATACCAACTAATCATTAAGAGACAGAACTCCTAAGAGTAGCAAGTCATCATTATGCAGTGGTGAAAACCCTTCAATAAGTCAAAAGAGAAGGTAAACATAAACCCTGACAAAAAAATAGCCTACAGACTCCTACCTGAGAATTGCCAAAAACATTTCAATCAGGAGCCATGAAAGAGTCTTGGAAAATACTAGTGTCTGACTGAGTTGGGGGAGGGCCCTGAAGAATGTGAGGAGAGGGTCTGAAAGGAGTTACAGAGGAAAGTACGCATATGTCACTTTTCATCAAACAACTTCAGGCTTTTTAAAACCTTTTCGCTTAGATTCTAACGTAATAATTTGCCAAGGCAATATCCGAGGCAATATAACAAACTTTAAAAAGCAAAAACAAGGCAATAAAAACAAAACGGTGTGTTTGGGCTTTGTTTTTTTTTGTTTTGTTTTGTTTTTTGTTTTGTTTTTTGAAACAGGTATGATAAAGCACGAAGTTTCAACACTTACATCCGAGCCCACGCTTCTCATGCTACTTTGTAGGACAGGTTTAGTCACCGAAAGTTTCCCATTCGCTGGGCTGTTTGCCACGGGGGCCGGTACCACATTCACCATGTGATTAGGTAGTTGTGAGGCTCCCCCGGCGACAGCAAGGACTGGGGCAGAGGAGGGCAGAACTCCAGGAGCCTGAAGCTGTACGACGGCAGGCTGGGAGAGCACCACGGTGGGACCTGCGGTGAAGGAAAAGGAAAGGGGTCAGAGTGTGCATAACCAGTGGCAAAGGACAGTGTTAACATCAGGTCTCTTCCACAGATACAACAGGAGGAGGACACTGAGGGGATTTAAAACCACCAAT
The DNA here is from genome assembly GCF_017311325.1 of Ursus maritimus. Classification (NCBI taxonomy): domain Eukaryota; kingdom Metazoa; phylum Chordata; class Mammalia; order Carnivora; family Ursidae; genus Ursus; species Ursus maritimus. The sequence goes on along the minus strand of NW_024424452.1, from coordinate 45,223,848 downwards.
TAAAACATAATCAACAGCAGCACACACGCACAGTGACTTTTGTTGTCTTGTTTTTAATGAAACCAACTAAATCTGTTCCCAATGAAGTTATCATGAACAATGTACTTCCACACATTTTTTCTCAACTATATCCACGTCAAACTCGCTAAGTTATACATAGATTTCTCTATTAACCGCTGAAATTTGTAAGTGCTAAGAAGTATTTTTCGTATTATAAGTAATGAACTTTTACACCGAACACTGAGAGCCACATATTTTAAATTAATAGGATTTAGAAATACAGCACCAAAAATATATAAACAGAGATTCAGTAACTCAATATGTGGAAGGACAGGGGCTACAAATATCAAAAATGTTAAAACTTCCATTCAAATCAAAACCACACTGAGATACCACCTTACGCCAGTTAGAATGGCAAAAATAGACAAGGCAAGAGACAATTGTTGGAGAGGATGTGGAGAAAGGGGATCCCTCCTACATTGTTGGTGGGAATGCAAGTTGGTACAGCCACTCTGGAAAACAGTGTGGAGGTCCCTTAAAAAGTTAAAAATTGAGCTACCCTATGACCCAGCCATTGCACTACTGGGTGTTTACCCCAAAGATACAGACATAGTGAAGAGAAGGGCCATATGCACCCCAATGTTCATAGCAGCAATGTCCACAATAGCTAAATCGTGGAAGGAGCCGAGATGCCCTTCAACAGATGACTGGATTAAGAAGTTGTGGTCCATATATACAATGGAATATTACTCAGCTATCAGAAAGAACGAGTTCTCAACATTTGCTGCAACATGGACAGCACTGGAGGAGATAATGCTAAGTGAAATAAGTCAAGCAGAGAAAGACAAATATCATATGATTTCTCTCATCTATGGAACATAAGAACTAGAATGATCAGTAGGGGAAGAAAGGGATAAAGAAGGGGGGGTAATCAGAAGGGGGAATGAAACATGAGAGACTATGGACTATGAGAAACAAACTGAGGACTTCAGAGGGGAGGGGGGTGGGGAAATGGGATAGGCTGGTGATGGGTAGTAAGGAGGGCACGTATTGCATGGTGCACTGGGTGTTATACACAACTAATGAATCATCGAGCCTTACATCGGAAACCGGGAATGTACTGTATGGTGACTAACATAATATAATAAAAAATCATTAAAAAAAATAAATATAAAAAAAAAAAAGAAAGAAAAAAAAATGTTAAAACTTCCAGCAAAATTTCCCAAAGCCAAGATATGGATGCAACCCAAGTATCCATTAATTGATAAATGGATAAAGAATATGTGGTATATATGTGCAATGGAATATTATTCAGCCATAAAAAAAGAATGAGATCTTGCCATTTGCAAAAACGTGGATGGATCTAGAGAGTATTAGGCTAAGTGAAAAAAGTCAAAGAAAAACAAATACTGTATGATTTCACTTATCTGTGGAATTTAAGAAACAAAAAGAATGAACAAAGAGACAACAACAAAAACAGACTCTGGGGGCACCTGGGTGGCTCAGTCAATTAAGCGTCAGACTCTCAATTTCAGCTCCAGTCGTGATCTCAGGGCAATGAGAATAAGTCCTGTGTCAGGCTCCAAGCTGGGCGTGGGGCCTGCTTGGGATTCTCTCTCCCCCTCTCCCTCTGCCACCCTCTGCCCCACTGCCCCGTTATGCTCTGTCTCTAAAAAAACAGAAACAAAAATAAAAAATTAAATAAAAAAATTAAAAAAACAGACTCTTAAAGAGAACTGGTGGTTACCAGTGGGGAGGTGGGTGGGGGATGGGTGAAACAAAGGGGATAAAGAGTACACTTATTGTGATGAGCACTGAGTCTTGCACAGAATTGTTCAGTCATACACTGTACACCTGAAACTAGTAACACTGTATGTTAATTATACTTCAATTAAAAATATATGTATTTTTATAAAGTAGTTCATAATACCCTTGTTAAAAAAACATTAAAACCATTTGAGGTGATTTCGCAATGAACAAACACAGGAAACAAATCTGTAACTTAAAATAGTCTGCAGATAATACCAACTCCCCCTACAAACCCAAAATGGTCTCCAAATCTTTTCTTAATCTTCACATTTAACATTATTTTTTAAATTATGCTAATCTGAGAATTAGTATCATAAACCTAAAGAAGACTCTCATAACTCATAACTCTGGTCTATTAGAAATCTCACTTGCCTGCTGAATGCTTCCTTTCAGATCTGGCCAATTTTATAAGGTGCTGAAAGCCTCCCCCAATATCCACAGCTGCTTGAGCCTATCTAGCAAAAGAAAGGTACTATAGTAACCAGCAACTAAAATTACATAAATATTTATAATTCTTCTTCAAGGGAAAAAAAAAAAGCATTATACCTCCAGCCAGTGTAACATGACCCACGTAAAACTCAGCTCAGTGTTTCAAAGGAGCAAGAAAAACTAAAAATCTAAATACTTCAGAACACCTGTTTGTTAAGAATACCTGTCTTAGCTTAAAAACAAAAAATCACTTCTATAAAATCAAAGTCCTTATGCTTCAGATGGCCTCAAAAAGCACACTAAAACTAGAATTTAGTTAATAGCATTTTATCCCAGATAAATCAGTAAATTAGCAAGAAAGATCTAAAAGTAATTTCACAGATTTGTAATATATACAAATTACTTGGACAAAAATTATCTCTAAACATTTTTATCTTCTTTTCCCTTAGAAAAACTTCTATGAAATAAAAACATTTAAATGAGGAAATGACTCATACGTAGATATACATACGCTTAGGCCAAATACACAAATAAAAATATAAATTAAACAAAAAGCTTATGACTAAGTGTGAGGCTTCTTAATAGCACTTACTTCTCAATAACACAAAAAATAATAATTCCAGTCTGGGGGGCGCCTGGGTGGTTGCATTGGTTAAGTGTCTGACTCTTGATTTTAGCTCAGGTCACGATCTCAGGGTCATGAGATTGAGCCCTGTGTAGGGCACCGTGCTCAACAGGGAGTCTGCTTGAGATTCTCTCTCGCTCTCCTCCTCACCCCTGCTCGTTTGCACACGTGTGCACACTCAAATAAAATTAAAAAAAAAAAAAAGTACAATCTGGTACTATGAGAAGACATACTCATTATTATGTAAAACTTAAACCAAGTGCTCCCACCCTGAATAGGATTACTCTTCTTTAATATCAAAAAGTGTCATGGTCACCCAAGATGATCATGGCTGCCCTTTCAGTTTCAGGATTGAGAAAACACATGAAAAAAGGCTATTAAGAACTTAGTAACAAGGGCACCTGGGTGGCCTAGTCAGTCGGGCACCCGACTCTTGATCTCAGGTCAGATCTTGATCTCAGAGACATGAGTTCAAGCCCACACCGGGCTCCACGCTGGGCATGGAGCCTGCTTAAAAATAACAACAATAACAACTTAATAACAATTTAAATTTGTAGTTTATTAATCTGAACTATAGCCACAAAAATTTGAAAAACAGGAGTACAGAGACATATAAAACAAATTATTCAGTCTACAGAAAATACCTACCAGATACACGGGTTTGCAGATGCCTTGCAAAATGCCAAAGGCTACTACTCCCACCACCCATACCCTGGGGTCCAGTCTGTAGGGTGGGAACCACTGAGTTAAACCACTACTTGGAGAAGAGCATTATTGGAAGAGTGTTCCACATCTTCTCAGTTTAAAAATTACAATAAAAAGATCCTAGAACGAAACACTGTTCGGTGAACTTTGGGATTATTCCAAAGAGCAGAGGAAGTGGTAAACATAAAGAATTAAACATTTCAAAGAAAGGATCATACTTCTAGCTGAAGTTAACACATGCCAATGCCGTCCATTGCCTAGTTACCACCATCTCCTTGCTGAAAGAACTGCTTCATGGAGGAAGGGAGATGGGACAACATGGAGGCAGGGTCTGTGTACCCAGTGCGGCTCCCAGTCCTACCAGGCCACTGCTGCCTCCTGTTTTCTATAATGAACATGCCAGGATGCCCAACTATCCCAAAATCATCTAGCATTTAAATCAAGGATCCTTGAAATATTTGAGGCATGCTTGGGTCCAAGACAGAATGGAGAGAAACTTTTATTACAACGTGTTCAAGAAAACGAAAATCTCTCATGGGGACTTGCTAAACGCTGACCTGCCAGATGCCCACGGATCACAGAAGGCAACGCCAAGGACTGTTACAGGCCTTGAACAGTTAGCAGCTGAGCACAGTGACTACTGTCCCTAGTGGGAACACAGTCAAAAAGGACAACCGTAAGGCTGTTTATCCATTTCAGCATGCTCAAAATCCTCTTAGACATTACATACAAATCCCCCTTAATGGAACTACAGGAACACGGCTAGATTCGATGCTAAATACTTCTACGTATGACGCACTGATCATGATAGGCATTCCTCCTTTTCGGTTTTCTTCAAAGAACTCAAACTATGTATCAAACACCTACTGAATGCCTACTTTGTCTAAAATACTATAGCTGTGTGACTTGGGGTAAATGATTCCTCTGTGTCTTAATTTTCTCATCTATAAAATGAAGACAATAATAGTACCAATCCTCACAGAGCCTATGTAATGATTAAATAAGATAATGCACTCAAACACAACAGTGTCTGCCACACAATAAGAATTTCAAAGTTAGCTATTATTTATTATTAATTTCCATTTCTATATAACAACAGTTTCCATAAGGGCACTGCACGGATTATTAGTTCATTAGTTCTCACAGTCACTGTTGTTTATGTAAATATGTTAACTGCCCAATTAGACAGAATTCTGGAGATCAAGCAGCACATCTCCACATTCTTTTAGAGGCAATATAATATCATGACTAATTACACAGACTCTGAGCCAGACCACCCGGGCTCAAGTTCTGCCTCCACCTCTCAGGAGCAGAATGACCTGGGGTAAGTTATCTTCCCTCTATCCTCCATTTCAAGGATTTGCACTATCATCTACCCAATAAACCCAAGATACAGGATATGTTCCTCTCCATCCTTTACCCCCTTTCAAACCATCCAATCACTAAGCCTGCAATTCTGCACTTTTTAACCTCTGCACCCTCTATCCTGGCTCTCCATTTTCACAGACATACCAGGCTTTCTTCATCTCTCACCTGCACTCCTCTTAATGGATGTATAGGGCTTAGTTACAGAAGTTGTTTCAGGCAGACAGGACGGTCTGAGCCAAGAAACTAGGAAAAACGAGAGAATTCAAGGGACAGTGGCCAGATTGGTTGGGCTAGAAGAGGAAGTTGGGTTTATAAAAAGGAGTGATTATAATGTAAAGTTAGAAAACTAAACTGGAGCCAAACCACGGTGGGCTTTACTTCCAAGTTAGAGAATTTGAACTTAATTCTGTAACAATTACTTCCCCTTTTTAATGATAAAATCTTTACTATTGATACTTACACTGATTAACTATAAAATGCCTCTCCTGTATTTCCCCTCTACCTCTTCACTACAAATAAATGGAAGACATACACTTAAATCTGTAATATTATAATAACACCAACTCTCTGGACTGTACCATAAAAACACACAAGTGCCTTGTATCAGCAAACACAAATACTATCTTCAGATAATGGGCAGGTACTCACATTCTGAATAATGTATGATTCCAGTTTCTGAACCTGATAAAATGCTCAGAAAAGAATGGTTTGTCTTCCATCACTTGAACATGGTCTGCTAAGAGCAAATTCTTAGGAATACCCTTTGCTTCACATACTAGTCATATTAATGCCCAGCTTTCGCTCTTTATACTTGTGTTTTAAGAGCTTATGGAAACCATAATGAGGCCAGTTTAAATTCTTAGCCTTTGGGAAGACACAGACCCTTTTGAGATCCTGATGAAAGTTTTGGAGACTATCCTGAGAAAAATCCACATAGACAATAAATCTTACATTTTATTTCAAGTTCATGAACACTTAACATCCATTCACAGACCACAAGAACACCCCTTCTACAGGAATGCTATGTTTCACATAAAAAAGGCAGCAGTTCTGACCCTGTACAGCAAGGGCATGTATTTCAGGTTTGTCTATGATTTTTGTAGACTTTGATGGATTTTCACTGACTTGTCCAGTCTCCCACCCAGTTCTTCTCTTTATTGATGTCATATTGTCCGTGACCTTGGAATAACACAAAACTAATAGAGTAACTAGAAATCAAATTTGTGACCCTGCTCTCATTAAAACTTGATCTCCTTGCTCCAAAGAAATGAATTAACAATCTAGAGCTGGAAACATAGCCATAAAAGAAACATTTGTTTACAATCTGTACCACAGAGACCTAGTCCTAAATCCAGGGAAAGAACGCTGAACAGGTTTTCCTTTACTCCCGTGTACACATATCAGTATGAGAATGACCGATAATCTGCCTAAGACATCTCCAGGTACAAACGATTCCTTTATCTGCACACTACACTACCAAATCCTCAAACATGAAGTTCTTTTGATACTAAAATTCGTGTAGAATCAAGTATGTGAGGCCATCTGGTGGATAAAATATAGAAACACACACATTCTTAACTATGTGAAGACAAGAGTTCACATCTCTTCCTAAAGCCCTCACTCAAGATCATGTTTACTAAAGAACGCCACCCCTCCTGCAGAGACGAAGAGCCTGATCCTATTGCCAAAACTCACCTATTAGACCTGTAATGTTATTTACATACTGACCTCTCCTTAAAAACGAGTTCATGGGAAAAAAAAAAACAAAAACAAGAGTTCATGGACACAAACATCTCAGGATAGAATGGCACCAAGAAAGTTTCCTGGATTTTCTTCTTCATTACAAGTAGTTACGTAAAACCACAAGCCTGACAGACAGGTGTTTTCATAATTAAAACTGTAAGAAAAAAGAAATATCAGATACAATTAATCTGGGAAGCTATCTCCCTTGTCAGGACAGGAACCACATGTTCATCATCTCTGCGACGTCCTCAAAACCAAGGACAACTCCTGGCACACAGCAAGTGCTCAGAAATTAGAACCTGAGTTAAAACAAATGACATGACGCAAGCCTTAGTGCCCATCAATTAAATAAACACAGCCTCGAACTCCACTCAGGTACCTTTAGCGGGAGCAGGATGTATGCTGATAATTGGCTGCTGCTTTGCCAATGGCATAAGTGTGGGTAGTGTCTGAATAATGATGGTTTTCGCTGGAACGCCGGAATTTGTCTGAGTCTTGGGTGCTGCTGGAAGTAATAATGGCTTGGGCTGAATTGAAGGTTTTGAATTCATCTGAATTTTCTTCTTTGGAGTCAGTCCATTTTCTGGAGAAAATCCAAACAAACCACAAATCAATGTGAAAGCAATTCCTAGAGAACAGATTCTATTAAGTACCTTTTCGACACATTATCTTGACCTCCACGTAACTATCCTTACCTGGAGTTTAAGCACAGCTACTCTATACCTTAATGGACTAAAAAAAGTCCTTAATCTGAGGTCTACCCCTTTTTCTGAGGTATAATTGATATATATAATGTTATATTAATTTCAAGGGTAAACATGACGCTACCACACACAGTTACAAATTTTTCTCTTGTGATGAAAACTTGTAAGATCTAATCTCTTAGCAACTTTCAAATATACAACACAGTATTATTAACTATAGTCACCATGTTGTACATTACATCCCCATGACTTATTTATTTTAGAAGTCAAATGAGATCTTCCTTTTTGACCACGCTGATGGTCAAAATGATGCAGCTTTGGGAAGGAGATATATGAACTGGTAAAGGATAACAGCTAAAATCACTGAATAAGGCCTGAAGATTAAGAGGTAATAAATGGCACACCCAAATGGCCCTCACATTCAGTATCTTTAACCAAATCTTTGAATTCTCTCCTGAAGATGATGAGGCCTACATCCACTTTAAAGCATTTTTTACCCATAAAGGCAAGAGAACCAAAGAAGACAGGTCCACTATTTTAAAAACAAAAAGCCAGCTTAATAAATATGCACTTAATCCAACATTTTCTTTTTAAAAATGGAACCTAAGTTCAGTCCAAATTAGAAAGAACAGAAGTCAGGAGATGGGAGTCATACCAGTTTTGCTCCTGGGACCAATGATGGGCTTATCTTCTTTCAGTGGCTCTGCTGAGGAGAGACTATGAGAGCTTTCACCATATAAGGAAAGGGGAGACATCTGGGAAGCAGAAGACAAATCCAACTCCTCCTGCAGCAAAATAAAATACGAACAAATGGAGAGGAATATAATTCTTGAACAGAAAATGGCTTAGAGAGGCAAGATCCATACCTAAACAGATAAACATTCTACAACAACTTCAAGGCAAAGGTGTGATATATTAGAAAATTTATGTACTGAGTACTAAGAGACTATGGATAAAGTAACATTATCCATCAATACAAGAGGCAAAATAGTTCAAATTGCAGAGGATGCCTATGTCATCCTCTCGTATTAAAGATGGAATCACTGGGGGCGCCTGGGTGGCACAGCGGTTGGGCGCCTGCCTTCAGCTCAGGGCGTGATCCCAGCGTTATGGGATCGAGCCCCACATCAGGCTCCTCCGCTATGAGCCTGCTTCTTCCTCTCCCACTCCCCCTGCTTGTGTTCCCTCTCTCGCTGGCTATCTCTGTCAAATAAATAAATAAAATCTT
>NW_024424452.1:45037905-45215231 GCF_017311325.1 Ursus maritimus | reverse complement strand
AAATAAATAAATAAATAAATAAATAAATAAATAAATAAAATAAAGATGGAATCACTGATCTGCTCCTACATTTCCTCCCACGCACTTGATATTTACTTGGTTCCTAGCCAGACAAACATTTGGTATAAGACTACAGTTAAAATGCCAATATCCTTTTCCCCAATCTCTTATTCAGTAGTCTTGTAAGAAACTCAAAACAAATAATTCTTACTATTTTTCTTTTGTATTTATTAATGCTGCCTTTGTCCCAAATGTTCTGAAAGAAAGACAAACACTGAAAGGAACAGGGCTATTTTCTTTTATTTAATGGGTGAGTTGTTAATACAAAGATGTATAAAGATAACATTTTCCAAGTCTTTTAATATTCAGTGGATCGGTCTCATTTTCTGGGCATAAGGAAACGTAACATAGGATAAAAGTAGCATTTCTATTCTGAGAGGAAAAAATGTTATACATAATAATGGAATAGGCATACATATATACATCATACCATCTTTAAAATAATCCGTAAGATTATTAGAAGAAAAGTTAAGAGAATACTTGTTTACTCTGAGCATGATGTAGGCCCCCTAAAAAAAACCAGAAGCCCTAAAGGAAGAAGAAAGAGATTTCGACAAATAATAATTAAAATATTTTATAATGAAAAATAGACCATAAATAGAATTAAAAGGTACACACTGGGAGAAATATTTGCCAAAAATGCACAGGGACTGCAACAGCCATTTCAATGAAAAGGAAATGCAAATGTCAGCCAAAGACAAATTTATTATTTTTTTTTAAGATTTTACTTATTTGAGAGAGAGAGAGCATACGCTGGGGGAGGGGCAGAGAGAGAGGGAGAAAAAGACTTCCCACTGAGCAAGGAGCCCAACGTGGAGTTCAATATCAGGACCCTGAGATCACGACCTGAGCTGAAGGCAGACACTTAACTGACTGAGCCACCCAGGTACCCACAAAGGCAAATTTAAAAGAAAAGTTGGGTTTTTTTTTTGATCGGATAAGAAAAAAAATTAAAATGACCTGGGCAGAATGTGGGAGAAATGGCCCCTCCCAGTCATGCTGATAAGAATGACAACTGCTTCACTGATTCATCCTCAACACCTACTCAGCATGTAGCCATAAGCTGGGCTCTGTGAACCTTACAGAATACTTCAGAGTATATTTGGAATAAACCAAAGAGTACAAGATAACAACACAGGAGGATATGATTCTCTTCATGGCCTTAGAGGCTTAAAAGGTATTTCTTAACATTCAGCAAGTATTCCTTTTATTTATAAAAGTTCTAGAAAACAAGGATTAGAGGGATACTTTCTTAACATTAAAAAAAAGCTATGTATAATTGCATAGCCAATGTCATACTTAATGGTGAAATACTAAATGTAGTACCACTGAAGTCAGGATAAGAAACATAACTGCTTTTTCTATAATTCTAGCAAACATAATTATACTAGAAAATGAAACAAAAGGAATAAATATTAAAATAGAAGAGACAGAAGTACCTTTGTAAGGTAACGTGCTGTCTACTTGGAACACATAAAAACCAATTAAAAAAACATTTCACTGTGAAAATACTGTATGAATGATCACTTAAAAATATAATAAAAAAGATTTCTTCCACGAGAGCTGTAAAAATTACAAAATACCTAGGAGTTAATTTTCGAAGGAATGTACAGGGCCTATATAAAGAAAATTTCAAAACTTAACTGAAATACATAGAAGATAAATTGACTAAACAGAGAGACATAAGATATTCTTTAACAGAATGATTATAAAGGTGATACAACTGGGAAACTGGTTCACTTAGAGAAAAGTAAAACTAGGTCCCTAACACCACATAGTAAGGTAGACTCTAAAGGTATTAAGAAGGGACACCTGTGTGGCTCAGTTGGTTAGGCACCTGCCTTCGGCTCAGGTCATGATCCCAAGGTCTTGGGATCAAGCCCCATGTGGGGCTCTCTGCTCAGCGGGGAGCCTGCTTCTCCTTCTCCCCCTGCCAGTCGCTCTGCCTACTTGTGCTCTTTCTCTCTCTGTGTCAAAAAATAAATAAAATCTTTAAAAAAATAAAAAATTTAATTTAATTTTTAAAAAAGGTATTAAGAAATCTTGGGGTGCCTGGGTGGCTCAGTCAGTTAAGCCTCTGCCTTCAGCTCAGGTCATAATCCCGGTATCCTGGGATCGAGGCCGCATCAGGCTCCCTGCTCAGCAGGGAGTCTGCTTTTCCCTTCTGCCCCCGCACCCCACTCTCTCCCACTCTCTCTCTCAAATAAATAAATGAAATATTTTTTTAAAAAATAAATAAAGGTATTAAGAAATCTAAATGTGAAAGGTAAACCATGTAGTCAACAGAAAAAAAACAGGAGAGTATCTTTGTGGCCTACAAGCAGAGAAAGACTTCTTTAAAAAAAAAAAAAAAAAAACTTCAAAAAGAAGCCAAAAAGCAAAGGGGAAAAAAAGATGAATCTGAGTATTCAAAATTAGAAATTTCTCTTCAATAAAGACTGCAAAGCTAATAGATAATAAAAAGTAAAAAGATATATGTAATGTCCAAACCCAACAAAGTTACTATCTCAAATGTAGAAGGAATTCTTGCAAATGAGTAAGAAAAAGACAACTCAATAGAAAAACTGGCAAAAGGCAGGAATAAACAATTTTATAAAAGAAAAAATATCCAAATCCAAAAGGCTAATGAGCATGTAAACAAATGTTGAAAACAGTAAGTAATCAAAGAAATACAAATTAAAACAAAATAAACAATAAAAGATTTACACCATCTGGCAAAAATTAGAAAGCCAGGCAACGCTGAGTATTAGCGGTGAAGAGAAGCTACAAGGATCCTCAAGCACTTTGCTGGGACTGCAGACGACCACCGGGGTCCCGAGAGCTAGATGGCAGCACTTGTCAAACGAACATCTGTACTCTACCGCTCAGCAATTCCACTCCTGGGCCTACATCCCAAAGGAATCCTCACACGGGCCCAGAAAAGGACATTTTGGACAATGCTCGCTGGGATGTAGGTAAAATATGGTGAACATACACGTGAACATACACAAAACAGTATGAATTGATCCTAAAAACAGTGATTTTTGAAAGAAATACAAAGAGATCTAATATAATAACATCATTTACATAAACTATTTTAAGTACACAGAATTGAAATCAGTGAGAACAAGCTGAACATTTTGTACTGGTACCATGCTTTTGATAGTCATTTGGGAAAAGATAAAATTAGATTTGTATCTCACATCACACACCAGGATAATTTCAAATGGATCAGAGATCCAAATTAAAAATAAAACCTCACAGGGGCGCCTGGGTGGCTCAGTCGGTTGACCGGCCAACTCTTGATTTTGACTCAGGTCATGCTCTCAGGGTGATGGGATCGAGCCCTGCGTTGGGCTCCAAGCTCAGCAGGGAGTCTACTTGAGATTCTCTCCCTCCCCCTCTCCCTCTGCCCTGCCCCTCCATCCCCTCGAGTGCGCTAATAAATACATCTTTAAAAATAAATAAATAAAAACAAACCCCTATTAAAAAATACGTATTAATAGTCACTGAGAAAATATTTCTTGCTCATGAATGAACATAGAGGGCATTAGGCTAAGTGAAATAAGTCGGACTGAGAAAGACAACAGAGTTCACTCATGTAGAATGTAAAAAACAAATGAATAAACAAAAAGCAAACAAAAATATTTCTTGCTGAATAATTTGACCCTGAAAGCCGTTAGATAGGAGAGAGCAAGACAGCATCCATGCAGAGAGGCAGGCTGGTAGAGTGTCAGAGTCCAAACTGAGGTGGGTAGGGAGAGTGTTCACACAGGGATGGAGAGAACAGTCCAGCATGGGGAGTCAGAGCAGGGTGATAAGGGCATCAAAATTGGGTCAGCTTGATTTTTCAGAAAGCCCAATGAAGACATGTTAAAAGAACACAGGAGTCAGTGTGAAGGGAGTTGCACTGGCCAAATCCAGGACAACATAAGAACCAGAATAATTACAGTAATGGATTAAAACCTGTTGAATGGGGGGCGCCTGGGTGGCACAGCGGCTAAGCATCTGCCTTCAGCTCAGGGTGTGATCCCGGCGTTCTGGAATCGAACCCCACATCAGGCTCCTCCGCTATGAGCCTGCTTCTTCCTCTCCCACTCCCCCTGCTCGTGTTCCCTCTCTCGCTGGCTGTCTCTATCTCTGTCGAATAAATAAATAAAATCTTTAAAAATAAATAAATAAAATAAAATAAAACCTGCTGAATGAAATAAACCGTAAGTCCATACTGATATAAAGAAATAAACTTAAGCTATCAATGAGAAACTGGACTTTTTTTTTTTACATCATTTTAAAGTACTTCCTCACAAAATCCTTTTTTTTTTTTTAAGATTTTATTTATTTATTTGACAGAGAGAGAGGCAGTGAGAGAGGGAACACAAGCAGGGGGAGTGGGAGAGGAAGAAACAGGCTTCCCGCCACGCAGAGAGCCCGATGCAGGGCTCGATCCCAGAATGCTGGGATCATGACCTGAGCTGAAGGTAGATGCTTAATGACTGAGCCACCCAGGCGCCCCTCACAAAATACTTATTTACAGCAAAGAGAGAAAGAATTTCACTGTGGAAAAGCCTGGCAGACGTTACCTTACCTAAGTGAACAAGGTGAACCTCATCAGTAATGACAAACGGACACTGGGCGCCATCTCATCAAAAGTACGTGAGACAGGCACGGCATCACCTCAGTGACATTCCTGCCGTGGATACAAAACCTGTACCTAATCCCAGGAAGCATCAGACAAACCCAACCGAGGGACATTCTACATAATAACTAGTCTTTAACCTCCACAAGTGACAAGGTCATGAAAACTGAGGAAAGATGAACTGTTTTGCCTGAAGGAAATGAAAGAGACAAGCCAACCAAATACGGTGCTCAATTCTACGCTAGATTCCTTTGCTCATCTAAGGGGTATCTCGAGACAACTGGCACAGTCTAAGTGGGAGTTGAGGACTAGATGAAAGTAACGCATCAATGTTTACTTCCTGATTTTAGTGACTGGATTGTGGCTACAGAAGGCACACCCCTGCTCGTAGGAAGTAGATAGTCAAGTATTTGGGGGCGATAAGCATCAGGTTGGCAACTTACTCTCAAACGGTTCAGCGAAAAAAGTTATTTGTAACGTCCTTGTAACATTTCTCTAAATTTGAGATTATTCCAAACAAAAAGTTGATATAAACAAGAATAAAAATACTATAACCTCTGAGTGGTGAAAATCCTCTTCTGAATGACTCCCCCCTTCCAAAAAAAGGCAATAAAAGATCGGTAATTTGGCTATGGAAAAAAGTATGCCTGGAGAAAATAAACACCAGACATAAAGCATCAAGACAAATGACAAACTGGAGAAAAAATATTTGTTAACTTATTTCACAAACTAAGGATCAATAATCCTAATATGTAATAAAACAACTTAAAATTTTGAGGAGAAAAAGACCAACACAATCCAACAGAAAAGCGAACCAAAATTTGAACTGATAGTTCATTAAAAAAGAAATACAAATAGGCCCCATACATATGAAATATTTGAAAAGATGTTCAACCACACTTAGAATAAAACAGACAACAAAGCATGCTGTGTAGCGATGATGGGAATACTAGCCCTCTCACACACTGCTGGTCAGACCACACAACTGCACAACACGACAGAGGGAAATCTGGCTATAATCCGCAACACGACAAAGTATTCACCCTGATCTCAACAATCTCACTTCTAGGATCATATCCCAAAGACATCCTGGCAAAAATATGAAGTGACTCGTATAACATGTTATTCACTATAGCATTATTTGAGCCTGGAAAGGACTGAGAACAACACAAAGGTTCATCAATAAGGAAATCATCGAAGAAAGCATGATATATCCACACGATGGATGTATCAAGGAACAGCATGCAGCCATAAAAAGGAATGAGAAAGATCCTATATCCCGAAACTGGACTTCCCTCCAAGTTATACCAAGTTAAACAAGCAAGGTACAGAACAAGGTATAGAGTATGCTACCTTTTGTGTAAAGATGGCTGGAAAGAAAGGATAGAAATCGGGCTTCTGTAAATATACCTTATTATATACTTTTGGGTGGCTCAGTAGGTTAAGCGTCCGCCTTCAACTCAGGTCATGATCCCAGGGTCCTGGGATCAAGTCCCACATTAGGATCCCTGCTCAGTGGGGAGTCTGCATCTCCCTCTGCCCCGCCCCAGCTTGTGCTCACTGTTGCTGTCTCTCTCTCCCCCACAAAAATAAATAAATTTTTATAAATCTTAAAAAAAAAATGTTTAAATAAGATTAAAAAAAAATTTTTTTTAATAAATCATTTGGAGAAATTGTGGGACCACAGAGAACTTTTAGTGATAGCAATCAGAGAAAAGCTTCACAGAGGAAGTTGTTTTTGAACTGGGACTAAAAGAGGCTGAATAGGAGTTTTACAAGGGAACAAAAAAAAAGGCTACTCCAGGCAGAAGAGCATGTACAAAAACCTACAAGTGTAAGAGCAGAGATCTCGCTGCTCTTATTCACTGCCAGGCTTTGAACGGTGCCTGGCACGGTTGTTGGGTGAGTAGAGAGCATGGGAGCTCTGAGGTGGGAACTCCACAGGGTTAAAAGGGGAATGTGAGGGTAGGAAGGGACAGTGAACCAGAAACGTAAGCAGGAGCCAGGTCATGAAGGACCTAGTACTCTGGGAGTTTGAATTTCATCCTTGTAAGGGCTGGGAAGTCAGTACAAGGTTTAAGCAAAAGACTGGCATGATCAAATTTCTAATTCTGAAAAATTTTTCTTTGAAGATTCCTCTGCTAAGAGAAGTTGGGGAGTAAGGAGGCAGAGGGGCCAGTTAAAATACTATTGACTTAATCCTAGTGAGATAATGATGGCCTGGCAGGGGCAAAGAAGATGAATCACAGAGACATCAACTGGATTGAATTGTCCAGATTTCATAGTTGACTAGATGTTGAGTCTGCCAGAATGAAGATACCACAATTTCACAGATATAATTTACTGAAATATTAATTTGAATTTTTCTTCTTAAATTTTCCCTTCCCCCATTCAAAAAAGTACCTAAATACTTTAGTATTTCCTTTTCCCACACTCAGAGCTTTTGTCTGGATGGAGAACAGAAGCCTTTTTAAGAAGTTACCAGATTTTTATAAAAACCTTAGCCCATTCAAAGGTAGTACCAAGCCTTCCTGAATTAGGAATCCATTCCAGGTTCTATGGCCAAGGAGTTACAAATCAGACCATCTTAGAGTCTTCCCTGTCCTCAAAGAATATATATTCTGACACAAGAGAGGGCAACAGGGAGAAAAGACAGTAAGCCAATAAACAAAAAATACTGGATACTGGTAGAGTGCGAAGAAACCACTCAAACAATGAAATCATGAAGGCAAGAACACCAGGGAAGGAAGGCAAAACCAGAGACAAAGAACTTGCTAGCTCTCCAAGGCCCTTCCTCGAAACTCAGGTTCCTCGGGATTAATGAGATCATAAGGCTCACAGTGGCATTTCATAAATGATAAGTGCCTCCTCCCTATGCATATTTCCCAGAAAGCATTATGACCAAAATCACCGTAGAAGGCTGGCTACTTACAGGAACGTGCTGAGTTGAAGAGTAAGAATCCACTGACTGAGGAGAGGAGACTGAACAACTTGAGGAGGCTGGAGAAAGTGGCTGAGGTTCTGCCTTAACATCTGTAACTGAAAAACATGAAGTAAAAATTCTCCCATTGGACAGTATCAACTCAAAATAAAATGAGTAAGAAAGAGGGTAAAGTCTACTCTTAAAATTCAATCCTACTGAGACTAAGGTAACCAAAATGTATCATCAAATGAAAATTCAAAATGTAGAAAAAGGTATATCTAGTATGCTACCATTTGTGTAATAAATTATATATGTGTATATGTATATTCTACCCCCATCTGCGCTAATTCTCTGGAAGGATAAACATAACAAACTGGTAACTGTGGTTGTCTCTGGGGAGAACGTGTTGGCTGAGGAACAACAGCTGAAGGAGACATTTATCTACCCTATAGACTTTTTGTATCTCTTGAATATTATACCATATGCAAAAAATTATAGATTCCTCCAAAAATAACTTTTGAAAACAGAAGAAATCAGAAACAATTATTTTAGAAAACGTTTATGACAATACAATTAAAACTCACAAAAATGTTCATATCTTTTGCTAAAACTTATTTATAAAAATTTATTGAGCAACTACAGCCAGGCGATGTTTTCCAAAGTCAGCTGCAAATATCTACCATCCCTCATAATCTATAATGTGATCATACCCTTTCCCATCAAGAAGTAGCATCTATTTCCCCTCCATTTGAATCACGGTGGGCTTAAGACGCCTTCAATCAACAGCGTATAGAAGTAATGCTACATGAATTCCAAGGCTGGGTTATGTTAGGCAATGCAGCTTCCACTCTTTGTGCTGGAACACTCACACCTGAGCCTCTGAAGTCTGACTACCATGAGACCACCAAGCTGAAAGGAAGCCAAGCCACACAGAAATGCCATGTGTGGGTGCTCTAGCCAACAGTCCTAGCCATCAAGCCACTCAGGACAGGCAAGAGATATGTGAGTGAAGAAATCTTACAGTAATGCTAGCCCCCAACTTTCAAGCTACTCCAGCCTTCCCATCTTCCCAGCTGAGGTCTGGACATCACAGAGCAGGGACAAGCCATTTCCTTGGTGTACGTGTCCAAATTCCTGACTCACAGATTCTGGGAGCATAATAAAATGGTTGTTGTTTTAAGCCACTGTTTTAGAGTAGTTTGTTACATGACAACAGTAACCAGAACACTGGCCTTGGGCAGCCCATTTTCTGTGAGGGAAGACAGGCATTTAGCAAGACACATAAACACATAAAATGGGGGACTGGGACATGCCGGAGTGGGGAACACTGCAATTTGGGTGGGAGGATGTGCTGGTGACTTACCCACAGTCTCTCAGCTCTTAAGTCTACCTCCTATATATAGTCTGTGATGCACATTATTAAGACCTGTCCCAGCTGGCTCCCTTTTAGGTCCTATCAATGGGGGATACTGGAAGGATACTAAAGTGAAGAGAGGGGAGAAAGGGGTTTCTTCCTTCTCCCATCAGCTGCATCCCACAAGTAACAGTTGGCTCCAGGTCCCAGCTTTTCCCGGCACATCCAAAATCTACTTCATCAGGGTCCCTTAAAGATACTAGCATCAGCCAGGTGGTGGCCCCTCCGCAGAAGTATGTATATCAAATGCAAGAGGCCCCGACACCAACTTCCTAAGTTCTGATAACCCCAAGCTTTCTTTGAGTCCAAGTTCTGTCTAGTTCTCAGATAGGTCAACCTCTTATAAAGATATTATACAGAATTCAAAATCAGGATTTCTGGTATGAATTCTTTATCATTATGTGACTAAAACATAACTACAAAACTCTTTACATCCACTTGGGCAAGCAACTTATACGTGCACTGCCACATCAGAAGTAGAATATCTATCCCCGGAATTTTTTAACCCATGAAAGTAACCCAATAACCCCACCTAATTTTGACTATTACCAAACTACAAAATTAAAAAGGATCTGTTTAAAATTTTTACCAATGAAATACATCATTACCTGTACAGAGCTGGTTGTTGATATCCCAAATGCCTGTTTCCCAGGGCATGAAATCCAAGTCAAAATCAAGATTATCAAAATTGTTTTCCTGTAGGTTTCAATCAGCAAAAAGATATTAGGAGAATAAAATATACAGATCTAAAAATCAAACTATCAGATACAACTTGCCATAAATAATATAATTGCTATTACCCAACTTAGTTAAAATAATTTTCTAAGTCAATTGGTTCATCTTGAGAATACATCTTGCATGGCCTAAAGATAAACCAATTCAGTCATCTGAAACACAGCAGGAACAATTAGGGAGGTAATGGATTCACCTTCTGAAAGCTTCAGTTGGTGTCATTATTTTCCACAGGAATCAACTTACTTACAAGAGTCACAAAATATGTCTTTTGTCATAAGGGAGATCCAGCAAAGTAAGTTTTCCCATTGCCATTAATGAAACCAAGTCAAAGCCAAATGCCTACTTAAAACATCATCTCTATACAGCAATGCAAAGAATATAGATTTTAGCCAAAAGACATGCAAGAATTGGAACGAGACTTTAGCTTAACCTTCAATTGTACCAAAAAGGTTAGATAAGAAAGAAGAGATCCATAGAAGGATGGGTAATTTTCTTTTTTTCTACTGTACAGTACTTTTCAAATTTCTAAAATAAATTTTCTAATTTTTTTTTAATCCTAGAAGATAAAACTAACTTTCTCAAATAAAAGTCAACATCCTTCTTAGAGGAACTCTTAGTTTCTTCATTTAGATGACAATTTTTTTTTAAAGATTTTTATTTATTTATTTGACAGAGATAGAGACAGCCAGCGAGAGAGGGAACACAAGAAGGGGGAGTGGGAGAGGAAGAAGCAGGCTCATAGCAGAAGAGCCTGATGTGGGGCTCGATCCCATAACGCCGGTATCACGCCCTGAGCCAAAGGCAGATGCTTAACCGCTGTGCCACCCAGGCGCCCCGTAGATGACAATTTTTTTTTTACTTAAATATAAGCATATTCTGGGTCATCCGAATAGTCATCTTATACTATATACATAAATAAAGTACAGCCACACATGAGTTAGAGATCAAGATAGTACTATTATCTTAAATGTCCAGGGTTATAGAGACAAGAACAGATGTAATATATACAATATATACACAGTACCACAAAGTCAAAGGCAGTCAATACTAACTTAATATGACAGATAATAAAACAGCAACAGTAGAAAAAGTAAGCCTCAGGGCAAAAGTAAAGATTAGTCTCTGAATTATTAACAACCATCTGGTAATTTCTAAAATAATATTATTTCAAAATGTCTCTTTTGTGGTTTATTTTTATTGAGAACACAAGGAAAGAAGAAAACAGTCTGATTTCGCTGCCCTTAACTAAGTAAATATTGGTGCAAGTTATAGAAAGAGAATGTGTGGACGTTCACATGAAAAAAGAAAAAAAAAAACTACTGGAACATGAAAGAACCCCTTTCCTTTTTAAATCAACCTCCTTTGTTTTTTTTCTCTTACTTGAACCTACACATTAAGAAATTAAGCAGCCCTGGACCTTCAGCAACCAAAAAAATCCTTAAACTTTCTTAGCCTAAGTAAACTAAGCAATGAAGCCTGCCTGACCACTAGCAATACTTTTTAACATGCCCAACAGTGGACATGACCTACTCCACGATGCTTCTTACTCAGTCTTCAGCCAAAATGGTCAAATGCCTTTTACGGCGTAAGAATTTTATCTGTTTGGAAACTTAACAGGCCTATTTTATGTAAAGTGAAACATAGCTGTGCTTCTGTATTCTGGCTTTGCTATGACTTCTCAGGGGAAACTACTAATGTGTGGAAGAGAATGACAATTTAAAATTAGAAACCCTCTAATCTAATCCCTTAACTTTATTTTTTTTTTTAAAGATTTTATTTATTTATTTGACAGAGATAGAGACAGCCAGCGAGAGAGGGAACACAAGCAGGGTGAGTGGGAGAGGAAGAAGCAGGCTCCTAGCGGAGGAGCCTGATGTGGGGCTCGATCCCATAATGCCGGGATCACGCCCTGAGCCGAAGGCAGACGCTTAACGACTGAGCCACCCAGGCGCCCCCTAATCCCTTAACTTTACACTAGAAAAACTAAGGAACTGAAAGACAGAATGCCTTGTGAAAGGTAAGACTGTTAGTTATAAAATGAGGATCATATTTCCCTGAACCTTTCAAACTTTCTACAGTATGGTAACTTGGTAGTTTTAGCCATAGACGTTGTGAATAAATACCAGTTGCTTAGGCAACCTTCCCAATATTTAAAGCCAATTTGGGGCACCTGGGTGGCTCAGTCAGTTAAGCTTCTGCTTTCAGCTTGGGTCATGATCCCGGGATCCTAGGATCGAGCCCCGCACTGGGCTCCCTGCTCAGTGGGAAGCCTGCTTCTCCCTCTCCTCCCCGCTCATGCTCTCTCTCGCTCTCTCAAATAAATAAATAAAATCTTCACAGAAAAAAGCTAATTTCATCAATAGCTCATATTCTCAAACATCCCACAAGGTAAACAAAAACTAATAAAATTTCATATGCTGATTAAAAAAATGTATCATGTATTCTTACTCTCTTCTACTGATGCATAGTAAAACAACTGCTAAATTATTCTTTGAGAAATGTATGGGAAACTCACTAAGCATTACATATTTTTGCACTCAGGTTAATAAGGGCTCATAATATAAGTAACAAATATCCAACCTGATTGATGTACATATAAAATCACTGTTCGATTGAATTACCTCCCAAGTGAAACAGCACCTCATCCATTAAAGAGTAAGACAAAATAAAAGAGTTCTATTGAGTTCTATAGGCCAATGTACTATGCACTAACACAAAAAAGAAAAAAGATATTTTTGAGGATTCAAGTGCTGTAATAATAGCTTTTACACAGATTTCTAACCATTCAAAGGCAAAAAGTAAGTACGTGTCTAAGTTTCAGAGCTTTCTATACTAAGGATATGTAACTTTTAAAAAGGAAGTAAGTTCTGCTTGACTGGATCCATGACTCACCTGCACCCTTTACTATCATCATTTCCCTTATACAGCAAAGAATCTCTAAAAGCCAAAGAGTAGGCAGTTAAGTGACTTTTCCAAAGTCACCCAACCCTGGGACCAAAGGTAAACTCAGACTACAAGTCTTCTCCTACCAATTTCTACAATCCTAAATTTACTGAGTAAAAAATGGCTGCTAACTTTCACACTTAATACTAAAAATTATTTAAACTTAAATCACTAGCCTAAACCTGTTATCCTGAAACCATCTTGCAATAATTAGAATAAAGATTAAATATCGCACTAGTCAGTAATTCTCCCCTAAGGAATACTTACGTAAGTCTCCCTCGCTGCATCCAATTGCAGGTCATCAGCGTCTGTGAAATAGCCGAGTTCAGCAAACAGTGTAGAATCTTCGCAAAATGGGTAGAGATTAAAAAAGAAGAAGAATAGAGATTAACTGTCAATTGAATGTTTCAACAAAAGAATAAGCACCGTATCCCTATGCCAGCTCTATTAGGGGTTCTCGTTAGCCATTACTATTATTGATAAACTCTAGCAGTGTGAATGACAATTCAAAGCTATTTCTAATTCATGTCTTATTTTCCACATAATTTTTATCTTGTGATATAAATCCTTACACCAGGGATTAACAAACAAGTTTTAAGTCAGGTCACATTGGACTAAATGATAGTGACTTTCTGGAACATTACTAACAGGAATTCTGAGGCTACATCTGGGCTCAACATGAAAATGTACCAAGGTTAGAAAGGGGAACCCTCTTACGCTGTTGGTGGGAATGCAAACTGGTGCAGCCACTCTAGAGCTACCCTATGACCCAGCAATTGCGCTACTAGGTATTTACCCAAAGATACAAATACAGTGATCAGAAGGGGCACATGCACCCTAATGTTTATAGCAGCAATGTCCATAATAGCCAAACTATGGAAAGAGCCCAGATGCCCATAAACAGATGAATGGATAAAGATGTGAGATACACGCACGCACACACGCACACACTGGAATATTACTCAGCCACCAAAAAGAATGAAATCTTGCCAGTTGCAACGACATGAATAGAACTAGAGGGTATTATGCTAAGCAAAATAAGTAGGTCAGAGGGAGACAAAAACCATACAATTTCACTCCTATGTGGAATTTAAGAAACAAAACAGATGAACGTAGGGGAAGGGAAGGAAAAATAAAATAAGATGAAAATTGAGAAGGAGGCACTGAACTCTAGGAAACAGAGTTGCAGGAGGGGAGGTCGGTGACAGGAAGGGATAATTGGGTGATGGGCATTAAGGAGGGCACGTGATGTAATGAGCACTGAGTGTTATATGCAATTCTACCTCTGAAATGGAAGGAAGGAAGGAAGGAAGGCAGGCAGGCAGGAAGGCAGACAGAGATGGAGGGAGGAAGGGAGGGAAAATGTACCATGGTTGCTCAGCAGTGATGATAGAAGAGGAATATGGCAGGCCATGGACCACGTATTTGCCATCCAAGCCTTAGTTTAGGGTACAATCAACTGTCTATCTAAATAATAAAGGACTCATTTATCTAAACCATTAAATTTATTTCAGCAATACTAATTCCAATTTCCAGATAAGATTTCATTATAAACCAAGACATTTATGGACACAGAAAGTATTCTTTAATAAACTAGGTTGAGGGGCGCCTGGGTGGCTCAGTCGTTAGGCGTCTGCCTTAGGCTCAGGGCGTGACCCCAGCGTTCTGGGATCGAGCCCCACATTGGGCTCCCTGCTCTGCTGGGAGCCTGCTTCTTCCTCTCCCACTCCCCCTGCTGGTGTTCCCTCCCTCACTGGTTGGCTAGCTCTCTGTCAAATAAATAAATAAAATCTTTTAAATAAATAAACAAACAAACTAGGTTGAAACTTCCTGTAGAGGATAGGTCAAGATGCTGAAAAGACCAAAGGCAGCTGATTACCGTACAGCCTGTGAAGTGTCCATTTTCTCTAATATTTTCAGAATCTCAAGAACTTCAAAGAGTTTTCCATATCTAAGTCTGCTTTTGTACTCCCTAGCATCATGCCACTGAAACTGCTCTGGTGATTTCCTCAGGTAACATATACAGGAGCTACACCACCCGTCTATCATTAACTCAGCCAGTGAGAGAATCATTTCATCAACCTACAACAAAATAAAACCTAGCAAAAAATTTTGTGTAGTAGTAATGAAAGGTTACTCACACAACTCCCACAAAAGGACGACCTAAAACTCAGCCGCAGAGCCAAACACACGTAGTAGAGAACTGTGGCTACATGCCTCACACAGAGACTGAAACCCTTGAAAGAGTTTTCTCTACGGCTGCCTCTCATTTCTCCTCTCCCATTCTTTCTGGAGCCTGTTTTCAGCAAGCTCCTCTCTCACACACACAAATGGCTATTAATGTCACCAACGACCTCTATGTTGCTAAATTCAGTGGTAGATTCAAGGTCCTCATCTTACTTGACCTATCAGCAGCACTGGCCGGAGCTGATCCTTTCATATTAATTGAAACGCGTCTTACTTGGCTTCCAAATAACCAGCCCCACCTGGTTTTCCTTCTACCTCACTCGCTGACACTTAACCTTGCCGGTTTCTCCTCATCTCCTGGCATGAAACTGTCCCTGGGATCAGCATAAACTTTCCTATCTACTCTGCTCCCTTTGTGTTCTCAGCTGAGTTCATGGCTTTAACAGCGTCTATATGCCAAGGATTCCCAAATACACATCTCCAGCCCATACCTCAAGATACATGTACATACTGAGTACATCTCTTGGACACCTCCTCTTGGAGGTCTCAGACTTAGCACATCCCAAACTGAGCTCCTGATCACCCCCACCAAACCCCCTACTGCTCTGTCCTCATCTCAGTTAATCGCAATTCAATTCTCCCAGTAGCTCAAGCCAAAAGCCCTGGTTGGAGTCATTGTTTACTCCTCTTCACTCTCCCTATTCAAACTACCAGCAAATCCCATCAGTTCTGTCTTCAAACTATATTCTATAATCTGGTTTTTACCTTTCCTTCCCATTCTTTCTTCCCCTCCCATCTTTCCTTTTCTTCTGTACATTTCCCATCACTGAGATGTCAGCTTCTGAGAAAGCAGGGCAATGAGAATATGGGGCTCTATGTGTCATCATCTGTGGCAATGGGCCTGGTATCCAAGGAAATGGGATGGTATGAGAGAGGGGGCTGTCCAGTGTCGGTGGCAGCAGGCCCAGGCTGCCAAGGAAATGGGGCAGTAGGAGGGAGAACAAAGTGGCAGATGGAAGAGGCAGTCTGAATGTTTAAGAGAATGATGTCACTGAACAAATGCCTTAATCAATTGAGCAAATAATCAAATATATCTAAAATACTTGGAGCCAGGTTTCTGTCTAAAAAAGGATGCACAAATATGGAAAGGAAACAGCCTAAAAGAACCCTAAGATGTTGGACTGGCATTGGAAGTATTGGTAAGAGCCCATTTCTAAAAAATATATGCACACAGAAAAGTTAAAGATGTTTGTATACATGTGTATATGTAGAGACACACACCTACAAGTCCTAGTTCTGCGGGCTGAAAGGTCCTAGAACAGTGACATCCCAGTAGCAATGAAAATCCTGTGCTCTCAGATCTTGGATACTAACTGCCATCCTCCACTAAATGAAAGTCCTTTAAGAGCTCCTTGGAGAAATGGCTAATTCCAGAGCTGAAGCAGGGAAAGTGCAAGATAAGAATGGAAAATCTTGTTGTGCCAGAAAATAAGGAAATTGTCAAAGAATGACTGGAATATGTCAAAAGAATAAAAGAGCTGATACGAAAGGACTCCCACGGGTCAAACTGGTGAAAATCTAAGCATCAAAATAAAATGGGAGTACCAGATTTTAAGTCACTGAATCAAATAGGAGTCAGTGGGTCCATAATGAAATAAATACATATATACATACACAGAGAAAGCTCTTTCTTACAGTACAATGTCAATTAATAAATGCAGGCAGAATGACAGAGAAAATCACCATTTGGCATTAGTGTGGTAGCTGATATAGGCAGGAACAATCAATGAAGGCTAGGGCTGACAAGGAGCAGGATATTGGTGTCATGTCAGGTTATCTCCCCCAAAACAGCAATCAAATACAAAAGGGGAAATAATGACTTCACAGTGGTGAAACCTGGCAGACACCAACTTGAGCATGGGATCGAGATGAACCTCACCCTGGGACCGGTGAACATAGTGTGCCTCCAAATGTGATTCAGTGAGAAGACCACAGCATGATTTCTCTGGCACTCCTGCCATGGATGCATGGCCTGATTCTGGTCATGAGGAAACTGTGAACAGACCCAGGTTTACGGTCATCTTAGAGAATAAAAGACCTGTATTCTGGGGCGCCTGGGTGGCACAGTCGTTAAGCGTCTGCCTTTGGCTCAGGGCGTGATCCCAGAATCTGGGATCGAGCCCCACATCAGGCTCCTCCACTAGGATCCAGCTTCTTCCTCTCCCACTCCCCCTGCTTGTGTTCCCTCTCTCACTGGCTGTCTCTATCAAATAAATAAATAAAATCTTTAAAAAAAAAAAAAAAACTGTATTCTTTAAGACTGTCATGGACACAAGAGACAGAAAAAGACTAAGAGACCATCCCAGACTGAAGGACATTAAGGAGACCTGACAAGTAAAAGTGATGTGTGTTTGCAGGTAGAATTCTCATCGAGAAAGGAAAACGAGCCATTATTAAGACAGATGGCAAAATCTAAATGGTGTCTGTGAGACGGATGGTAATGTGTCGTTGTTTACTTCCTGACTGGAAGGAGTACATGGTAGTAATACACAAGCATCCCTGCTTTGCAAGGACAGGATACATACTGTAGTATTTAAAGATAATGGGTCACACCTCTCTCTCTCTCTCTCTCTCTAATGAAAAAGAAATGAGGTAAATGCAGTAAAATTTAACAGGGACTCTGTGTGAAGGGTATGCAACTGTTCTGACTCTTCTTCACTTTAGAAACTATTTCAAAATTTATCTAAATAAAAAGTATGTGTGGGGATGTTCATAGCAGCATTATCCACAATAGCTAAATCGTGGAAGGAACCGAGATGCCCTTCAACAGATGACTGGATTAAGAAGCTGTGGTCCATATATACAATGGAATATTACTCAGCTATCAGAAAGAACGAGTTCTCAACATTTGCTGCAACATGGACGGCACTGGAGGAGATAATGCTAAGTGAAATAAGTCAAGCAGAGAAAGACAACTATCATATGATTTCTCTCATCTATGGAACATAAGAACTAGGAAGATCGGTAGGGGAAGAAAGGGATAAATAAAGGGGGTAATCAGAAGGGGGAGTGAAGCATGGGAGACTATGGACTCTGAGAAACAAACTGAGGGCCTCAGAGGGGAGGGGGGTGGGGGAATGGGATAGGCTGGTGATGGGTAGTAAGGAGGGCACATATTGCATAGTGCACTGGGTGTTATACGCAACTAATGAATCATCGAGCCTTACATTGGAAACCGGGGATGTACTGTATGGTGACTAACATAATATAATAAAAAATCATTAATTAAAAAAAAAAAAGAAACCAGGGATGTACTGTATGGTGACTAACATAATGTAATAAAAAAAACATAAAACACACACACACACACACACACACACACAAAAAGTATGTGTGGGGGCGCCTGGGTGGCTCAGTCAGTTAAGCATCTGCCTTCAGCTCAGGTCATGATCCCAGGGTCCTGGGACCGACCCTTGCATCCACTGGGCTCTCTGCCCACTGGGGAGCCTGCTTCTCCCTCTCCCTCTGCCTGCCGCTCTGTTTACCATGCGCACGCACTCTCGCTATCAAATAAATTAAGTCTTTAAAAATAAATAAATAAATACAATTAAATAAATGTCCAACTCTTGATTTCAGCTCAGGTTGTGATCTCAGGGTCATGAGATCAAGCCCCATGTCAGGCTCCATGCTCAGCGTGGAGTCTCCTTGTTCCTCTCCCTCTCTTGACTTGCACTCATGCATGTGCTCTCTCACTCTCTCTCAAATAAATAAGTAAAATCTTTTTTATAAAAAAGTCTCCAAAATCTTTCTGGTAACTTGAAATTTTAGCATTTACTAAGATAAGTTAAATGATGGGTATTTGTTGACTACCTAGATCATTTCCAAATAAAACAAAATACTGAAACATTAATTACTGAACATAGGTTTATCTGCTTTTGGATCAGCAGGGAGTCGCTAGAGAGTCTCTCTCCTTCTCCCTCTGCCCCTCCCCACTCACACAGGCTCTCTCTAAAAAAAAAAAAAAAAAAAAAAGTTTTTTGATTAAAAATACATGTGTGTATACATTTGTATACGTGTGTGTATGTGTGGATGTATTGTATCCATTACCCAACCACTCCCATTACCTCCACTGCCACCACTGCGATTCGCCTGGATTGCTACAGCAGCCTCCCAACGTTCTCCCTACTTCTGCCCTCGCCCTTCCTTCAGTCTATTTTCAACAGCGCAGCTAAAGTGAGACTGTAAAAACACAGGATATTATTGGGAATCAGGATTTTCACAGAAAAGAAATGTAACCCAGCAGTGAACGCTTTGTTCAGTCGGGCACTCCTGGACTGCCTGTACATAAGTTCTCCCAATAAACCTATATCTCGGAAGGAAGGAAGGAAGGAAGGAAGGAAGGAAGGAAGGAAAGAAAGAAAGAAAGAAAGAAAGAAAGAAAGAAAGAAAGAAAGAAAGAAAGAAAGAAAGAAAAAGAGGAAAAGCACATAATGTAAGAAGGTAAGAAAGAACCCTGTGGTACTGGCTTTGAACTGTAGGTGTTAGTACGAATTCATGCTGTTTAAAAATACCTATTTCCTTGTTCTCAGGAGGTACATGATGAAATACTTAGGAGTTTCATATTATCTATAGCCTACTTTCAGATGATGAAAGAGGAGGGAAGTATGGGTAATACTGAATGTGGCAGGATGTTAACAGTTGGTATCTAGATGAGGGAAATACAGGGTACCACTATAGTGATCTTTTACTTTTCTGCAGTTTTTAAACAAAAACCTCTCTGTGGTCTAAAAACAACTGAAAGTAGGTTAATAAATGTGTATCTATCGAATATCCCCGAAGCATCCATAAGAAGTGGTGGTGCTGGTCACCTTTAAAGTATCTCTAAAATCTATTGCCTAGTCCGACAACCTCTTCACCAATCCCACATAGCCAGTATTTAGACGTCCCTTCACAGAAGTAAACTATGGTTGTTATTATTTTTAACTTGCTCAACAAGTTTTCCCACCTGACCTTGACCATTTACTTATTCATTTACTTCTTCTCAGTTTAGTAAGATGAGAAATGGCCACCAGGTTTAACAAAATGGAAATCAGCGGTGACCTTAGAGCAGCTTTGGTGGAGTGCTGGAGCCTGGCTGCTCGAGAGACAGTGAGAAAGGATAAACTGGAGTCAGCGAACATGGTTTGTTTTTTTTTTTTCTTAAGAATTCTGCTGTAAAATAAAGAGAAATGCAGTAGCAGCTAGAGGAGAAGTAACATCTAAAGAGGGTCTGGAGGGTTTTTTTTCACCCTGAATAGAAGCAACAACTACATGCTTACTGACCAGTAGAGATGACCTAATATAGAGGGAAATGATGATACCCAGGCAACAGAAGGAAGAAGTCTTGAGCAACACTCCTGACTGAAGACGAGGGATCTAGAGTACATGTGGCTCCAGCGAGAAGCCATTCGTTCCCAACAAGAGAAGAGAAGGTAAATATGCTGGCAGGTGGGTAGATGAGGTAGTGGGAGATTGTGGAAGTTCTCTTCTGATTCCAAGGAAGAGGGAGGCGGTGAGAGAGGTTTGAAGAGAGAAGAAACTTCATAAAAACCACCATCAAAGTGGGAGAATGGAGGACCAGGCAAATATGATCAGCCAGGCCACACCTCAAGACCTGTTTCAGGTTACTATCACAAATCAGTTAGATTTAATAAAGCCTGGTTCATCCAAGAGAGAACTACAAAACAAGGGAGAGACAAGGTACTGACAGTATGAGCGAGGGAAGTTATGATGAGTGCCCATGGAACTGAACTGGGTAAGGGGGAAGTGATGACACAGAGGAAATGGGGAACAGTGAAAAGATGGCAGGGTCCCAGCAGGACCTCAGGGACTGATGGAACGCTAAAGGGAGTGAGCTGGTAAGACAGGAGGTGGTGGCAGAGGGCTGCTGAAACTGAGACGGTTACCAGCACTTACAAGGGTTCAGCTTAGGATCAGAGGAGTAAACGGCCGAGACAGGGTGGAAGGCCAGATCACTGGTGGAGAGGAGGCCAGGGAAATGAGAGGTCAGGGTATCTGAAGTACCTTCTGAGTATCTGATATCATCCAAGGAAGGAATGTTGGAGAAAAGTGACAGTAAGCTAAGAGCTAGAATTTTTCAACAAGTGAGGGAGAACGAACCAGGAAAGAGCAGATGACTGACTATAACAGGGATGTAGACCACAGCATGTTGTGACAATGTTAAGATTCAAACTGGATGTTTCTTAGGGAGGATGAAAGTAGAATGAGCCTAGCAGTGAAAAACAGGAAAGTTGACTATCCCACCGTTAAAGGCCCAAATGGCAAAAAGGATTCGAGAATCAAAATGGCCACCATTCACCAAGCCTTCAGAGAAAGCAGCAGCCACCACGGTAGTCCGGCTGTGGTCAGTGCCGGAAGGCCGACTTTCACAGAAGAGACTGATGATATAAAAGAAACCACAGAAGGAGATATAAGCTTCTGATCTTGGTACATATACCTTACATGTGGCAGATGATGGTTTCTGTACAAAGTCAAGACGGGGAAGGAGGGAGGAAAAGAAGAAGAGGAAAGACATGCAGGTGACAAATAAGCATATGAACATATGCTCCACATCACAGGTTATCAGGGAACTGCAAATTAAAACAAGGAGGGGGCACCTGGGTGGTTCAGTTGGTTAAGCACCTGCCTTCAGCTCAGGTCATGATCCCAGGGTCCTGGGACCCAGCCCCACATCGGGCTCTCTGTTCACTATGGAGCCTGCTTCTCCCTCTCCCTCTCCCTCTGCCTCTGCCTGCTGCTCTCCCTACTTGTGCTCTCTCTGTCAAATAAATAAATAAAATCTTAAACAAACAAAAAAACCCAACAAGGTGGGGTGCCTGGGTGGCTCAGCTGGTTGGACGACCCACTCTTCATTTCAGTCATGATCTCAGGGTCATGAGACTGAGTCCCATGTCAGGCTCTGGGCTCCATGGGGAGTCTGCTGAAGATTCTCCCTCCCCCGCCCCACCCCCACTCACATACATGCACACGCTCTCTCAAATAAATCTTAAAAACAACAACAACAACAAGATATCACACGCACTTACTAGAATGGCTAAAATCCCAACATTGGCAACATCAAATGCTGGTGAGGACATGCAGTAACAAGAACATTCATTCACTGCTACTGGGAAAGCAAAACAGTACAGCCATTTTGGAAAACAGTTTGGAACTTTCTTTCAAAACTAAATATGCTCTTACCATATGATGCAGCAATTATGCTTCTTGGTATTTACCCAAATGATCTGAAAACATGTCCACACAAAAAGCTGCACATGAACATAGGAGCTTTATATGTAACTGCCAATATTTTAAAGCAACCAAGACATCCTTCGATATGTAAATGGATAAACAAAATGTGCTATGGACTGAACTGTGTCCCTCTAAATTTGCAGCCAGAGAGACAGGGCGGTCTTTAGGAGGTAATGAAGATTAAATGACAACGCAAGAGTGGGGCCCTAATCTGACAGGACTGTAGCCTAATAGGAAGAGGGAGAGAGATATCCTTCCCCACCCCCTTCTCCTCTCCTCCTCTTTCTCCCTTCACTCCTCTGCCCTCTCCCTCTCTCTTTCACCTCTCATGCCTCTGCCTTGTGAAGACACAGTGAAAAGGCAGCCATCCACAAGTCAGGAAGAGAGTCTTCACCAGAACTTGACCATGCCTGGCACCTGATCTCAGACTTCTAGCCTTCAGAACTGTCAGAAAATAAATTTCTGTTGTTTAACCCGCCTAGTCTATGGTATTTTGTTATGGCAGGCTGAGAGACTAATACACTGCAGTACATCCATACAACGGAGTATTACTCGGTGCTTTAAAAAAAAAAAAAAAAAAGAGCTATCAAGCCATGGAAAATCATAGACAGATCTTAAATGCATGTTGCTAAGTGGAAAACGCTACCTATTGTACGATTCCAACTATATGACATTCCAGAAAAGGCAAAACTAGATAGATAGTGAAAAGATCAGCAGTAGCTCAGGGCCCAGGAGAGAGAGAGATGAATAGACGGAGCACAGGGGATTTTTTTAGCTACATGAAACTATTCTGTGGCATTCTGTACATACATGATATTAGGTATTTGTCAAAACCCACAAAATGTACAACACAGAAGGAATCTTAATGTAAACTATGGACTTTAGTTAATCATATTGGATCAATACTGGCTTTGTAATAAACTGTAACAAATTTACTACATTAATGCAAGATGTTACCAATAAGGAAAATGGCAGGGGGTATACGTAGAACTCTATATACTATCTGCTCAATTATTCTGTAAATCTAAAACTGTACTAAAAAGAAAGCTTATTAAGTATTAAAAATAATTATGTGAAATTCAGGGGGCGCCTGGCTGGGTCAGTCAGTAGGTCATGCGACTCTTGATATCAGGGTTGTGAGTTGGAACCCCACGTGGGGTGTAGAGATTACTTAAAAATAAGTAAAAAAAAAAATCTTAAAATAGGGGGCGCCTGGGTAGCGCAGTCGTTAAGCGTCTGCGTCTGCCTTCAGCTCAGGGCGTGATCAAGGTGTGATCCCGGCGTTCCGGGATCGAGTCCCACATCGGGCTCCTCCGCTGGGAGCCTGCTTCTTCCTCTCCCGCTCCCCTGCTGTGTTCCCTCTCTCGCTGGCTGTCTTTCTGTCACATAAATAAATAAAATCTTTAAAAAAAAAAATCTTAAAATAAAATAAAGTAATTATGTGAAATTCAGATTTCAGTGTCCATAAACAAAGTTGTATGGGAACACAGCCATACTCATTTACATGCTAAGTTTACATCGCCTATGGCTGCTTTTGCACTGTAACAACAGAGTTGAGTAGTTGCAACAGAGACCACGGAACCACAAAGCCTAAAATACTTACTATCTGGACTTTTACAGAAAATGTTTGCAGACCACGGTTCTAAATTTCATTACCCAAGTTAAAGGGGAAAAGCACATCCTACCATAGGCTGTTATGAGATAATCACTTTAATTATTCACAGTTGTTAGAGTGACAAGTACTAAATACATAATCTGAATTTTTAAAATATCACTGGCCACCTAATATTAAAAAAAAAGCAAATCAGTGAAGTCTTTGGATACTCAAAATGGCAACTCCCAGAAAAAGAATCCATATTCTACTGAAAAACAGTAGCAGACAGCAGTGTTTCACTTTAGTGCCTGCAAAATCTATCCTACTTACTGAACACCTAACAAATCAGAATTAAAATGTGCAACGAAGAGAGACTGTTAACAGTTTGAAAAGAGAAGCCTGGAAAACAATGGGAAATGGACAATCAGGGAGGGGCAGGGCAGGAGATCTGAGTTAAGTCACTGAAATGACTACGAAGAATTGAACGCTCTGTTAAAGAACATTAGGACTACGAGTCAATTTATCAGATTAATCAGGAAAATGCAGCCTGAGTATCAGAAGACAAAATAATGCTTTGAGGAAGTGCCCTATAGTTGTAGTTTAAGAAATATCATGAAAATGTAACAGTTAAGTACCTGATACTCTAAAGTAGATTTATTAATAACGGGGGGGGGATCCTGGAAAGAATCAAATCTGCAGATATAATTAAGCAAAGCATTATAGAATAATGACTAAGAGCACCAGCTCTGGAAGTAGACAAACCTGGTTCTGATCCTGCTTGTGCACTCGCTAGCTAGAAGACTGAACATTCACTCTGCCTCAGCCTGTTTTCTCATCTGTCAATTAATAACTCCTTGCGCTGTTGGAAGGATTAAAGATAATGCATATAAAAGCTTCGCAGGACACCTGACACAAATGAAGTCCTAGATAAATGGTAATTACTATTACCACTAATATCTGGCACAGGAAAACACACTTGAAATTGACAGCCTACAGTGTTTCCAACAACTGGGAGGAAATCCACCAAGGACTGAAATAAATCTCTCATCTCATATAATTTTAGAGAAGTTCTGTCCTTGGAAAATCAAATGACGACTTCAGTTCAATAAATGGAATTGAGATTGTACTTTGCTACTCATAATGATGGTCCAAGGGGGAAAGATGAGCATCAGTCTGGCTTCCCCCCAAGTTCCAAACTAGGTGAATGGCGTAGGCTCAACTACAGGGCCTATTAGACCTATGCAATCTCAAATTCTCAGCCCGAGACCAGCATTAGTATTATGTCCCGCAACAAAGAGAAGAATAAAAGGTTCCTCTCAACACCTAGATGACGACGTTTCCCCACTCTGAGTCCCACTGCATTCCATTCCACTCTTCCTGACCACAAAACCAAAGAAAAATATACGGAGCAAAAAAAAAAATTAGAGCTGTTTCTGGAGGGCAGTCAGGATTACATCAGTTTTTAAGAGTTAGGTCTAGGTAGTCAAGGGCCCGAGGTCAGGTGCTTCGGTTCTCTGCCAAGATGGACATCAGCCTAGATCAATAGCGGCAGCTGCGACATGAAGATCTCTGTACACACTCCCATTCTCTCACACAAACACGGACAGACACACTCCACGGCAATCATCGCCCACATCCCACACTGAGAAAACAGCTTACAGCCTTTTGGGTGGTCACAGCCATCCTGCCCTCTGCTTCATACCGACGCCCTTTTCACCCCCACACAATGACCACCTAGTACTTTCCCAGCGGAAACGGTGAAAAACGATAATAACGCCAATCAGGCAACATTTTACGCTCGCTGTTGCCAGGACAGAAACCCACCGGTTCGGCTAGACTCTTCCAGGGAAGTCCGCGGACGGAAGCGACAGGCTAGCCCTGGCTCCCGGGGCAGAGTTCGCCCACACCTGTCTCCAGAAGTGGGCGGAAGGAGGAAGAACCCCACGGCCAGCACCGGCATGTTCTCAGCTGGTACTCACCCCAATCCTCATCCGCTCGGTGGGAGAGGCCCGGGCTAAGAGGCGACTCCATGGTGCGGGCAACGCCAGCCGGCTCCCGCAAGCCCCACGCTCGGGCGGTCAGGAACTCGGTGACTAATATGGGGGACGGCGGCCGCGGGCGGACAAAATACTCCCTACCGCCCTGTGGACGGTGGCCGAGTGAAGACAAAGTGCTTCCACCGCCCGGGGAATTTGCGCAAATCCGAAAGGAGGAGCGTCAGAGACTGAGCTCGTTTAAACAAATCTCCGAGTAAATATTTCCCTGTGGGACTTGTCGGCACTTTCTGTCCCGCTGCTTTAAGGAAAAAAAAAAAAACACATAAACACTACTTTGGTTAAATAAAATGTACTGATAATATTTAAAAAAAAAGAAATAAAAGTAAAATCCCTTTCTGAACTTACTGGTTTGTTCCGTGAATTTTCTTAATACCACAGAGTAGCTATCTCAGAACAAAATCAGAGACCAATAAAGTAAATTCGATTTAATTTTCAGAATTACTTGCTATCGATGTAAAAATTTTCCGTATACACAAGCGTATGAGAGAAAAACTCACCTATTGTTCCACGTTCGTTAGACCCACGTCTTCGCGGGCACCTTACCTCAGGTAAACACCAGTACCGTGAATCGTTCTTCTAGAAAGACTGCTTTTATTTAAACAAATTTAAACAAGGCAAATATAAAAGATGAACTCCCCGTGCTCAGATCTATCTCCTAGATAAGTTTTCTAAATCATAGCACTTCGTAGTGGAAATCCGAGCGAGTTTACCTTATACAACCTACAATAAATTCCCAATCTTTTTATTACTAAAACTTAAGATTCGGTTTTGTTTAGAAGAAATTCACATCACGAACTCCAGCTGAAAATGTGAACTGAGTTTGACAGAACAGTTTCAAGGCAGCTGCTTAATAGAATTTCTTTTTACGGCATTTCGGCGGCGAGTACGTCAAATACCCAAAGAACACGTATCCGTTTAGGACCAAGTGGAATCTTTCCCATGGTTACTAAACCAAACAAATGCTTCCCAGAACCCACCCAACTCCTCGTGGCTGGAGGGTTACTACAGATTGCATAATCCACAGTGTTCAACAGAGCCCTGGGACCACAAAGAAAAAAACAAAAAACAAAACACGACATGTTTCCTTTTATCATCAGATAACTAACCAGTTTTCTTGTACGGTGAAATATGTATCACTTCTATTCTTACTCGACTGCAAATTCAAAACTGACAGACTAAAATAAAACCAGCAAGAGTCTTCTATTCCGCATCCACCAGATACCTTAGTCCTTTTTTAAAAAAATCGCCATGACTAAATACCTGCCAGTTTTAATTTTTTTAATTCTTGAAATTTTTATTTTTATCCCCAAAGTGCAGATAATGAAACAAACATCTGCATACCTATCAACAAAAATTAACAAATATTAACATTCTCCATTTTTGTTTCAGATTTTTCATAGTATAAGAAATTAAACATTACAGACAAAGCCGAAGTCTGATTTTCCCTCTGCTTCATTTCCCTCCCTCCACATAGACAACTTCTATTACATACATTTAATGTTGTGTTGAGTTTTTAAATTTACATAAACATGTCATACCTGTTCTCCAAATCACTTTTCTTTCTTTCTTTTTTTTTTTTTAAGATTTTATTTATTTGACAGAGATAGAGACAGCCAGCGAGAGAGGGAATACAAGCAGGGGGAGTGGGAAAGGAAGAAGCAGGCTCATAGCGGAGGAGCCTGATGTGGGGCTCGATCCCATAACGCCGGGATCACGCCCTGAGCCGAAGGCAGGCGCCCAACCACTATGCCACCCAGGCGCCCCTCCAAATCACTTTTCTTATTCAACATTACTTTTTGATGATCCATTCATGTTTTAACCGTTATATGGTATTTCCTTGAATATCTATATATCACAATTTCTTCTCTCATTTTCCTACTAATGGGCATTTGGATTGTTTCAACTTTTTACTGTTACATATTATCCTTGTATGAGTTTCTGTGCATATAAGCAAGAATGTTTTTAAGATACATGCTGGGTCGTAGAGTAGTAATGTTAATATTTGCCAAATTTTACCATTTTACATTCTTACTAGCAGTAATGAGTTCTTTGATTTGATCACTTTCACATTTTTTGCCCCTGTGAAGGGCGTGACCATAATTTACATTTCCCTGGCAATTAAAGAGATGGTGCATCTTTTCCTGTTTCTTAAATCTTACTCTTCTGTGAATTGCCTATTCTTAGAAAATTTGCTATTGCGTTTTCTTTCTCTCAATGATACCTACATCTTTAGCTAGCCTACTGTATTCATTTAACAGATATGTATGTTGCAAATACCTTCTCCCAAGTTGCCATTGTCTTTTGTTTATGGGACTTTTGTCTTTTAGGTGTTAATTTCAATGTAGCCAAATTTACCAATCTTCTGTTTATGATCTGTGCTATTCGTAACTTGCTTAAGAAATCCTTCCCTCTCCTGAGGTCATGGAGATTTTCTTTTTTATTTTCCTTCCCTATTTTTATAGTTTTGCTTTTCCTTCCCATCTGGTTATTGCTGGGGTGTAGTAACACTATTGATCTTTTTTTTTTTTTTTTTTTTTTTTTTTTTTTTTTTTTTAAAGATTTTATTTACTTATTCGACAGAGACAGAGACAGCCAGCCAGAGAGGGAACACAAGCAGGGGGAGTGGGAGAGGAGAGCAGGCTCATAGCAGAAGAGCCCGATGTGGGGCTCGATCCCAGATCGCCAGGATCACGCCCTGAGCCGAAGGCAGACGCTTAACCGCCGTGCCACCCAGGCGCCCCAACACTATTGATCTTTATACAGCAATCTTGTATCCAAAAACCTTGCTGAATTATGTAACTGTAACTATTTTGTCTGTAAAATTCTCTAGGATTTTCTATGTAGAAAAACTTGTATGCAAACACTAACATTTTGAAATTTATTTTAACATTGTAACCTTTTAAAAACTAACCTTTAATGTGGGAAATTTCAAACAAACACAAAACGAGCTAATCAATCCTCTTGTTCTTAGCGCCCAACTTCAACAATTTGCCATTCTTGTTTATCTACCCTCTCTCCCCACAACACTTTTATTTTTTTGTTTTGGTTTGTTTTTTTTTTCCCCTGGGGTGTTTTTAAAAAAATATTTTTTTAAGATTTTATTTATTTATTTATTTATTTATTTATTTGTTGAGAATGAGAGAGAGAACGCGCGCATGCACATAAGCTGGGGAAGGGGCATAGGGAGAGGGAGAGAGAGAGAATCTCCAGCAGACTCTGCACTGAGGGTGGAGCCTGACGCAGGGCTGGATCCCAGGACCCCTGAGATCATGACCTGAGCTGAAATCAAAAGTCGGACACTACCGACTGAGCCACCCAGGTGCCCCATCCCCTGGAGTGTTTCAAGGCAAATCCCAGAGATCATGTTATTTCACCTGTAAATATTTTTTTTTAAAGATTTTATTTATTTTATTTGACAGAGAGAGAGACAGCCAGCGAGAGAGGAAACACAGGCAGGAGGAGTGGCAGAGGAAGAAGCAGTCTCCCAGCAGAGGAGCCTGATGTGGGGCTTGATCCCAGGACCCTGGGAAAATGCCCTGAGCCAAAACCAGATGCTTAATGACTGAGCCACCCAGATGCCCCTCACCTGTAAATATTTCAATATGTATCCTGACAAAAGCTTTCTTCAATTAAAAAAAAAATGTAGCTATGATACCATTGTAATACCCACCAAAAATAATTCCTTAATAATCTAATACCGATTCCACATTCAATTTTCTCCCCAAAATGCCTTTCTACAGTTGGTTTGCTCAAATTAGGATCATCGGGTTGCATTTGGTTTATGGAATAGTCCCCTCTTCCACTTGTTACTCCATGACCTTTGTTAAAGAATCTGTCATTTGCCCTACGGAATTTCCCACTCTGTGATTTTGCTGCTTATATCTTCATGGTGATTTGTTCCTATAAACCACCAGTTAAATGTAAACTTGATTAGATGGTTTTGGTCTCATTTGTTTTTGCAGGAATGNAGGTACTTCCTTGCATTGTACCAGGAGGCACATATTTCTAAATATCCCACTTTTAGAGATGTCAAGATTTATCAGTGAATTCTGTTTTTTCCCTAAGTCTGAAACCTTTCCCCTTCTTATCCTTATTGCAATAGCAAGGACCTCTGCTACCACACTGACGGTAGATGCATGAGCATACCTCTTTTAACTTGTTCCCAATTTTAATGTGAAAGTTTTAAAAAGTTTTACTATTGATAAGATTCTTCCTGTAGTTTTTTAATGCAAGGAAAAATTCAATTTTCATCAAGAAATTTGCTGTGGTTGCTATAGTTTTTATACACATTCTGGTCACATACTCTTTCCATTCTAGTTACTATGCTTTTTTTTAAAAAAATGATAAATGTCAAATGTTATTGAATCTTCTTTCTTTATTCATTTGCTTTCAACTTAAACCCCTGGAAGAGAAATGAAATTTGAGTTTTGCCTAGAGACATAAAGGAGGCCCTTGCCTAGATCCACTCTTCAGAGGACTCTACTCTGGCATCTGGCAGTGTCTCTTCCCACAGGGAGAGAATCCATGGTGCCAAGGGGATACGCCCAACCAGAACACATGCCTCCTTCTAGACATGCTTCTCATGCCCAATAGCTCCATGCCTGCTTCTGAGGCTTGCTCAGGCCTCTGACTTCCTAAAGGCGAACTGTGCCAATGTTGTATGCCAGGAGTGTAGATTAAGCTTAGAAATGGGAGGTCGGAAGTTCACGTATGCATATGCACCAGGCGTATGAACAAACCCGGGGGTGGGGAAAGGGGCCAACTCTGTAGGTTGCTCTGTAGGTCAGGGGGCCAACTCTCCCTGCATTGCCATGTTTTGTCAGGGAACTCCATAAAGTCAGAGAATTTTAAACTCAAACCTTGTCTCTCAGGTCTTTATGAAGGTAAGTTTATCAAGATAAGAGAATAACAGGGGCACCTGGGTGGCACAGTGGTTAAGCGTCTGCCTTCGGCTCAGGGCGTGATGCCGGCCTTATGGGATCGAGGCCCACATCAGGCTCCTCCGCTATGAGCCTGCTTCTTCCTCTCCCACTCCCCCTGCTTGTGTTCCCTCTCTCGCTGGCTGTCTCTATCTCTGTCAAATAAATAAATAAAATCTTTAAAAAAAAAAAAGATAAGAGAATAACACATTTTATTTAATAGTTTGGTAGCTTGATTTATAACTTTCAAATACGGAGCCAAATAGTATCTGGGCCTCAATTTGCACTCATGAGAATTCTGCAAATGTTGGTGGGATACCTGACCAGTGAATTTACAACTTGGTTAAAAATTGCATTTCAGGGGCGCCTGGGTGGCTCAGTCGTTAAGTGTCTGCCTTTGGCTCAGGGCGTGATCCCAGAGTCCTGGGATCAAGCCCCGCATCAGGCTCCTCCGCTGGGAGCCTGCTTCTTCCTCTCCCACTCCCCCTGCTTGTGTTCCCTCTCTTGCTGTCCCTCTCTGTGAAATAAATAAATAAAATATTTAGAAAAAAAATTCCATTTCATCAGTGCTATTATCTAACATTTTCAGTGTGACATCTTCTCTATCACCCTAAACAGTGAACTCAAACACTAGAATACAGAATTGATAGCTCAGATTTTGGAATAAGCCAAATCTTCATTCTAATCTAGGTTCAACCATTTGCAAGCAATATAACTTTGATGAAGTGACTTAATCTAAGCCTCAATTTCACCTGTAAAATGGGAATAGGCTCTATCTCATAGGATTGTTGGGAGGATTAAATTAGATAAACACATTAAGTGCATAGTGACTAGCCCATGGTAAATTCTCAATAAATTGCAGCTACTTTAAGGAACAGTGTTGAATGCTACTGGGTAGGCACTGTATTAGGGTCTATACCTGCATTATATCACAAAAATCCCAACCACCTGGATTGGACACAATTATCTCCCATTTATATAAGGAATTAAGGCTTATGCAAATGTCCTTTAAAACAACCCTATTAGGAGGGCAGAGCAGTAGAACATATATTAATCCCATTTCGTGATGGAGAAACCTGACCCTCAACTTTCAAAAGACCTTCCAGGCAGCTAGAGACAGGTGAAGCCAGAATGATCGGAGCCCAGCCTTACTTCTACTTGAGTACTATATTAACTGCACCTGAAACACCACCTATGAAATAAAGTTCATATCGCTATTTTGGACAAATGTGTAAACCCACATGTTGTAAGTTGATGTTCTTAAATATTAAAAAGTGTTCCACTTGTTTGTTTCTTCTTGAGAATAAAGGCATAATGGATTGTCTATTTATCATTTCTATTTACTATTTACCAAGTAAAACATTAATGGACTTTAAACTGGAAATTTTTGCTTAGTGGATGTTTCAGAAAATTTCAAGATTTACATAAAGAAAAGTCAATTTCCCCAAACTCATTTTCCACTGGCAAATACCAGTTATTTTTCAAAAAAGGTATCTTGTCAGGACGCCTGGGTGGTTTCATCAGTTAAGCATCTGCCTTTGGCTCAGATTGTGATCCCAGGGTTCTGGGGTCAAGTACTGCATTGGGACATTGGGAGCCTGCTTCTCCATCTGCCTCTGCCTCTCTGTGTCTCTCATGAATAAATAACTAAAATATTAAAAAAAAAAAAAAAAGACGGGTCTTATCTAGTTTGTTCACTGCACCACCTTTGAATTGTGCACATAATAGGTGCTCGGTAAATATTTACTGAATTGACAGTTGCAAATTCCGATAAAATCTATGTCATTTCCTCTGTGCTAGATGCTGCAGTGTGACGGATAACCATACAAAGCTCTCGCTGCTCAACTTTTTACCTACAAAAGGCATAATTCATATGGTTCAACCTAATTGTTCTCAAAAAGCTTTCCAGAGTATACTATGAAGGTAGGGGGACAGATATTACAAAAGATAGAAATGGAGAAATTTTTTCTCATAAGAAAAATTATTTTATGAAACGTGCCAAAGGCTTCAGGTCCTATATTAAGATGTTCTCAAGAATCACCTATTAACACTCCCAACATTTCAAAAATTAAACTAGATAGGGGCACCTGGGTGGCTCAGTCGGTTAACCTTAGGTCATGCTCTTAGGGTCATGAGATCCATCTGGGCATTGGATTCTACGCTGGGGGCAGAGCCTGCTTAGGATTCTCTCCCTCTCCCTCTGCCCCTCCCGCCCTCCCCACTGGCTCCCGCACACTATCTGTAAAAATAAAGAAGTAATTTTAAAAAATAAAATTAAACTAGGTATTTTTAAAGAGGTTCATTTTCACTTTTTCCATTTAAAACTACTCCCATTTTGGTGTTTATATACATATAGACATACTCACTTGTAAATATGCAAAATGTCTTAAGAACAACTCTAATAGCCCTTCCTTCTACAGTTCCAAGAAAAATCCAGACATATGTAAATTTACTAATGTCCTTTAAAGAAAGAGAAATGTTTCAAAATATGTGCAAACAAATCTGCTTTACTTTTCTAGAAATAAAAGAAAATCTGTTTAAACATGATAATTTCCAATTTTTATAAATTATTGTCTATCCAGACCTTAATATCACATAACTAACATTCGCAAAATCAGAACTCTTGAAAAATATGAAACAAAGAATATGGGTTATAGAAAATTTTA
The DNA here is from genome assembly GCF_017311325.1 of Ursus maritimus. Taxonomy (NCBI): domain Eukaryota; kingdom Metazoa; phylum Chordata; class Mammalia; order Carnivora; family Ursidae; genus Ursus; species Ursus maritimus. The sequence continues at coordinate 45,181,828 of NW_024424452.1, read as the reverse complement.
ATATCAAATAAAGTACCATTTACATGATTAAAGTTTTGATTCCCATGTATTCTACTTAAATAGTGTAAGAGATTAACAAATAACAAAGCACAGTTTCCTCTTCACATCAAATGAAATGTTGATGGCCTACAAACTAGACAATCTGCCACGAATGACAATAAGCAAGGGAAGCACGTATCAGCAAGTTTCTCCCCAAGCTATCAAAAATGTCACAAGTTCATATTTTTCTTGTTTGTGATCCCAAAACTGGCAGCATCTTCATTTCATCCACTCTATTCTTATGTATTTGAAAAGCAGGTGTTATCCATCGACCACATGAGCACTGTTCACCATACCAGTTGAAAGAACCCAACTTGGCATTGCATTTGGGGCAAAGAAGCTGAAATAAAGGAACTGTGTTACTTCATTCACTCACTTTTATAAGACAAATAATTATCACTGGCAATACAGGATATAAAAACAGGTAAGAACAGTCAGTTAAGCACTGGACTCTTGATTCAGGCTCAGGGTCATGAGATCGAGCCCCGCCTTGGGCTCCGTACTCAGGAGGGAGTCTGCATCTCTCCTCCCTTTCCCTCTGCCCCTCCCCATCTCCCTCTCTAAAAACACAAACAAAACAAAATAAAAACCAGGTAAGACATGGCTCCTACCTTCAAGGAATTTATGATCGAATCAGCAAGATAAAATGCAACAGCAATTTATTGTTAACAGATGGTGGACTCTGATAATTGTGTAACAAGCATGTTGTATCCTGGGAGTTTGGAAAAGGACCACATTAATCCCAGTATGAGGGGAGAAAGGTTAAGGTTGAGATATGACGCAAGATTTCAGGATGAGGCATGTGTTGCCTTTTAAATCAGTCTGCAGTTTAAATATGTCAAACTAAGATCACCATGGCTAAAGAACAGGAAAGTGCCTTAGGAGTCTCATGCCAGTATCAGTATTGATATTGACAGCATGTAGGTCAGGCCTCAGATTCCTGGCTATTTAAAAACAAACTGATACTCCAGTAAAATAGATAAATTAAAAAAAAAAAAAAAAAAACAACTGAACACGTCTATATATTTTATTCTAATGTATTTAGAGCATTATTTTTTAAGTTTAGCTTGTTATTTTGTGCATGACATGAGGCAGGGAGTCTTATTTTTAATATGAAATTATATAAGCTCTGGACATAAAACTCAGAAACCAAATTTGATTTACGTAGGTATCTTAAATTTTTAATATGACAAAATATACCACAAAGCTGAAATAAGTAACAGAAGAAAATATTCACAGTATATCAGAGGAAACATTAACATCTAGACTATTTAAAGAGCTCCTATAAATCAATAAGAAAAAGGCAAAATCCAGAGAAAAATGGATGAAGGATGTAAAGGAAATTTATAGAAAAAGAAGCTATAAATAGTTGGTAAGTATATAACAATATCGGTTCTCAGTAGTAGTCATGGAAATTCAAACTGTAACATTTTAAGATGAACATTTTTCATCTCCAAGGTTGATAAAACTTAACCAGTTTTATAATATCCATTATGCCAAGGGTATGGGGAAATGGGTACATACATTCAATGTTTGTGAAAAGCAAATCTGTATAATTTTTATTGTCAGGGTGGAATATTAGCAATATTTAAGATGTACACACTCCACAAGCCAGGGATTCCACTTTTAGGCCTATAGGAAAATTCAAAAAAATGTAGAGAAGTATGCACAAATGTGATGTAGAATCTTCCACAAAAATGCCTTTATCTTCTATGTTTTCCAGGTTAAATAAGAGCAGCAAGCCAAAAGCACAAGCCACAAGAGAAGAAAGAAAGAAAGGAAAGGAAAGGAAAGGAAAGGAAAGGAAGAAAGAAAGAAAGAAAGAAAGAAAGAAAGAAAGAAAGAAAGAAAGAAAAAAGTGGATTTCAAAATTAAAAACCCAACTGCTGTAAATGATACCACCAAGAACAGGAAGTGACTGCTAATGGGTACAGCGTTTATTCTGGGAATGATGAAAACAATGATTTTGCAAAAATTCTGTGAATATACTAAAAACCACTGAACTGTGCACTTTAAATGGGTAAATTATATAGTAAATGAATTATATCTCAATAAGCAGAATGGTCTGAAAATGTGGGTTTGAATACAAGGTGCCTCTTTCTAGGCAAGATGCTAACATAAACTAAGTTTCCTTACATATAAAATATTTTTTCTGTTCTACCTATTTTATAAAGTTACTGTATTTTTCAAATGAAATATAGTGAGTTTCATAAAATTTTCATTATACAAACTTTCATACAAACCATAAAAACCTTTACAATCATTAAGACTGTATCTTAGATTAAGAATATCTTTGAATTGGGGCGCCTGAGTGGCACAGTGGTTAAGCGTCTGCCTTCGGCTCAGGGTGTGATCCCGGCGTTCTGGGATCAAGCCCCACATCAGGCTCTTCCACTATGAGCCTGCTTCTTCCTCTCCCACTCCCCCTGCTTGTGTTCCCTCTCTTGCTGACTGTCTCTATCTCTGTGGAATAAATAAATAAAATCTTTAAAAAAAAAAAAAAAAAGAATATCTTTGAATTGGGGTGCCTGGGTGGCTCAGTCGGTTAAGCGACTGCCTTCTGCTCAGGTCATGATCCCAGGGTCCTGGGATCAAACCCCGAGGCAGGCTCCCTGCTCCGCAGGAAGCCTGCTTCTCCCTCTTCCTCTGCTGCTCCCCCTGCTTGTGCTCTCCTGCTCTCTCTGTCAAATAAATAAATAAAATCTTTTAAAAAAAAGAAAAAAAAAGAATATCTTTAAATTACTATTAAGTAAACCTGAAAGCGAAATGTGACCATCCCAGGATGCTCATATGAGCTGCATTCTTAAGAATTAACAGGAAATGAAAATGAATCTCTTAGCAAACATACGGAACTGAAAGATCAAGAAAAGAGATGCATGGAGTGAAAGAGAAAAAGAAAGGCAAAAAGAGAAAGAAACTTTAAATATAATTTAAAAATCCTTGATTTGCCCTACTTGTTACCGAGTTTGAGTTTTGTTAAATATATTCCAATTGGCTTACATTAGTCTTCTATTTGAAAAAATATAAATAGCCTTAAAAGGAATTACCTTAGACCAACTGCTCTCAACGAAAAGTGGTTTGCTATTTCAGACAGGCTGGATTTTTATTTAATTAATTAATTTATCTGAAAGATTCTCATCTACACTAGAAAGACATAATCTTCATAAAGTACTTATGATGGAGTGAGACACCAGTAAAAATATGGTTTAGAGTACAAGAAAGAACAAAATATAGATGATAGAATGAAACTGCAGAAAATAAAATGTGTTCTTACCTGTCCGTCCATCACGCCCAACAAAGTAGATTCCATCCACTGTACAGGTTCAATGAAATACGACGTACATTGAGCCTGACTCCCTGTGGTGAGCATGAAAGATGGTGTCACTCTCTTGTGGGCAAAGGCTATGGGACCACTTCCTTCATTATGATCCAAAATACTAGAACTTCGAAATAAAGATCGCCTGCAACCCCCAAACAAACAAAAACATTAATGACTTCCGAAAGGATGAAAAAATAGATGAAATGTGCAGTATTTCTTAGCAAAATAAATAAAATGGATTATGCTACTTTAATTTTCAATCACCTCTACAAGTAACCTGATTCGCTTTCACTCTTAAGAATTTATATTCTTCTTAAAAGCAGTTTTGAATTGAAATTTTTTTATTATTCAATTAAACGAATTCTTCCTACAGATTCTAAGAAAATGAAACTTTTAGTACATTTCGGCTACTGAGACAAGATAAAATCTCCAGAGGATAGAAAATATTTTACCTGCACTTTCTACATTTGTAGAGAAAACCATCTTTCAATCCTTGTGAAATGGTGGTTGGGTCAACAGCAAAGAGTTCTTGAGGTAAGTTCTGTAATTCTACATGAGATAATTAAAATGTACCTATTTGTTGAAATCAACTCTGCATTTTCAGACAAAATTCAGCTAATGTCAAACTGAGGCAAGAAGTGCTAACCTCAGAAATAAAAAAAATAAAATAAATAAAAATCTCCAGTGTTGAGAAATCAGGTGAGGTCAGAGAACATAGTGAAGAAGCCCTTGGGTTTTCAGCACCGACTGCCTGAGTTCAAATCCCAGCCCACCACTTATAAACCATCTGACCCTGAACAAGTTATTTCTTGCTAAACCACTCCTTCAAAAGGAAATAATAGTACCTGTCCCAAGGGATTACGGGGAAACCTGAGATAACACACCTGAAAACTTTAGCATCAGAGTAAAGAGCATCTAAAAAGGGCCCAGTAAGTACTAGCAATTATTACTTACCTGGATACTTTTCTGTAACCTTTTGTAAACGATACTGCTTATAAATTGCACTAGAAGTATCTACTTCACATCCCATTGCCTGGTATAATTTCAGTTGCCACTCAAATCCCTCATTCATCCTGTAAGGACAAACAAATATAAAGTCAAGTTTTCTTTAAATGAATAAAATCACATCGCAAAAACAGAATTATTTCTATAACAAAGAACTCACTTAGCCTCTGGTTTGATGGTCTGGAGATTTTCATAGGCTTTTTCAAAGGTGAGCTGGTCAGTCTTCATCATAAAAGCAGTCATTATAGCCACACTTCGACTAACTCCTGCATGACTGAAAAAGACACCTTTAAAATAAAATAGCAAATAGCGGCAATTAAAAAAAACAAAAAAGCCCAGCTCTGTATCAACGCTTAAGTTCAGGTCCACTTCATGTCTGTTTCTTCTACCCAAATAAGCCCTTTGCAAAAGAATTATTCCTTTCTTTATTTCCTTAAACTTTTTGAATTCTGGGGCTCCTGGGGCTCCGTCGTTAAGCGTCTGCCTTCGGCTCAGGGCGTGATCCCGGTGTTCTGGAATCTAGCCCCACATCAGGCTCCTCTGCTAGGAGCCTGCTTCTTCCTCTCCCACTCCCCCTGCTTGTGTTCCCTCTCTCGCTGGCTGTCTCTCTCTCTGTCAAATAAATAAACAAAATCTTAAGAAAAAAAAACTTTTTGAATTCTGAACCATGTGAATGTATTACCTTTTCAAAAATAATTACACTAATTTAAAAAATTTTATAATGGCTTTGGAAAAAATCCAAAGCTCCTTTGCTCTTGCCATTAAGGGCCCTGAAGATCTGGTCCCAGGCTTCTTTCCATTTTACCCCTACCTTATGTCCTTTATGTAAATATTTAGAACAAGTGCTGGCACGCAGTAAAAGTGCTGATTCAATAAATTTAAACTCGTTATTACACTCCAATGCAACTGAAAAGGACTACTAAGACTTCCCAAATACCTATCAAGATTTTCTTTTTGGCATTGCTACGACTTACTCCGTCTTTCCCCTGGGCGTGGCTTAGGGCTCCTTTATGTCCTAACCAATTTTTCTCTCCCCATTTCTCATCAAACACCCTCTACCCCAAACAAAAAACACTGAAAATAATCTGCTTTTCCCGTGAAGTCTGAATAACCTTAACCTTTGTTAATCTCTTTTAATACACGATTCGCATCCAAATCTGCATTTCAATCATCTGGGTAAGTGTCTGGCTTCTCCTGAAGAGCTTTAAACTCTGTTTAGGTTCAGGGACTTTGTCATCTATCAGTCCCTACTAAAAAACATCTCGGGGTTGGAAGGGGGGGTGCTGCATAATGAACCAACGAAAACAAGTATGAATCAACAAAGCAAGAATGAATGAGAGCAAGCACGCCATCGGGGGCCCGCCTCCGGCCACTCTTCTCGCTCGGACACACGCAGCCCGGGAAGGGAGAGAGAGGAGGTTCTGGTGGTCTGACAGCCCCTTAGTCCTCCCCTAGGGTCCTCGGAGGAAGGGGCTGCGGTGGCAGCCTCGAAGCAAAGTGGGGCGGCTCCCCCATATGCGGGCCACTCACCAGTGCACCAACACCGCGCGGCCCTCGGCGCGGGCCTGGCTGATGAAGGCCACGCACCGGTCCAGATGGCTGAGCAAGTCAGTCTCGGGCTTGTCCAGCGCCAACACGAAGAGGCTCCGCAGACCCTCCATCCCAGCCCCCGACTTGTAGTCGGGCTCCTCCGAGTCCACCGTCAGCACGGCCGTGATGCCCACCTGCCTCAGGTGGTCCGGCTCCGCCACGGCCGCGGCTCCACCCAGGTACAGCCCCGGCCGCACCTCCAGCATCTGCCCGGCCGAGCTGGCGCAGCTCTGACTGTGCACCGGCCGCTCGCAGCCATGGCTCCCTGCCTCAGCCTCCAACATGGCAGCGGCCAGGGGTCGAGAGAGCAGGAGCCCTACCATCGAGTAGGCGGCCGGCTAGAACGCCCTTCCTCTGGGACAAGCCGGCCTGAGATGCTCAGGGGCTCCCTCGGAGGACCACGGCGACCGTGGGAATGTGTACTACGTGGGGAAGGTGATGCTGCGGCTGAGGCCGAGCAGCCCTCAAACCCGTGTCTGGCCCCAGCTCCCACAACTTGGTAGAGGCTAAACTTCCCCAAATACAGGGTTTCCCAGGCTCATAGCGCTGAGGCTTTACGGAAAGGGACAACAAAAGCAGCTGGACTCAAATCTGAAATGATGGTCCCACCGACTGAATCAGCAGTATCATTTTATGCATTTGGGGTAAAACAGGTTTTTTTTTTCAACACATATGAAAAATTGCATTTCTTCTTTTATATTTGTATTTATCTTGTAACTATTTTTTTTTCTCTCTTTGCCCAGTTTTTTAATTGGTATGTGAATCTCTTTCTTGCTGATGCATACTGTCCTATATACTTTGTAGATAGTAATCCCATGTTTTTGTACGCCCGTACCCTCCAACCAAAGACCGCCGGGAACCTGCTTCACTTTCTTATCATTTGCATGTTCACTGAAGTAGCATTTTTAATTTCCTTCAAGAACTTTTCCTATGCATTCATATTTTAGCTGATTGTTTGGTGCAAAAGGCCTAGTTTTCAGCCTGTCTTGGCTTTTGACATGCCTCCCTCACTGAACTTAATCATTTCTAGCTTCTGCTTTAAAGTGAAAGCTGTGTGAGTCTTCCTTTCACTTGAGCATTGAGAGACCATTGTCGGGTGGTTAATTGGCCTGGTTTCAATATTGTTGTGTCTCAGGGACTGGAGAGGCCCCTGGCGAGGGAGAGAGATTGGGGGAATGACTGGTCTGTGGAGCTTGAGACCATATATAACATTTATTACATTTGTCATCTTGTGTAGGTGTGATTTGTGGCCCCCCAAAACAATTACAATAGTGACATCAAAGATAACTGACCAGAGATCACCAGAGCAAATATAATAATAATAAAAATTTAGAAATGTTGGGAGAATTGCCAAAATGTGACAGAGACATGAAGCGAACAAATGCTAAATGCTGTTGGGAAAATAGTGCCAATACACTTGCTCAATGCAGGGTTGCCACAGACCTTCGATTGGTAAAACACGGAATACTTGTGAAGCATAATAACACAGGTACGCTTGTATAGGATTTGGGCTTATACTGAGTGATTTTGGACAGAGCCCAAGGAAGCGGGGCTTTGCTCTGGATTGGATGCTGTCAGGAAGTGGTGGTGATTCTATGATTGGGTATCTCAGTGCATTTTCCCTCTATAGGGAGAGAAGGCTACACAGATGCTACAGCTGTAATTGGTCCAGAGGTAGCAGTCCTGGTACTGGCATAAAGACAGACTCATAGACCAATGGGACAGAATACAGAGCCCAGAATTGGACCCTCGCATATATGCTCAAATGGTCTTCAACAAGGGTGCCGGCGGGAACAATGGGGGAAAATAGCCTTTTCAAATGGTGCTGGGAAAACTGTATATGCACATGTAAAAGAAGGGAGTGTGATCCCTACCTTAAAAAATATACAAAATTAATTCAAAATTGATTAAGGACCTAAACATAAGACTGTAAAACCCAGAGCGCCTGGGTGGCTCAATCAGTTGAGCATCCATCTCTTGATTTCGGCTCAGGTCACGATCTCAGGGTCATGGGATCGAGCCCTGCGTTGGGCTCCACACTCAGCATGGAGTCCGCTTGTTCCTCTGCCTCTGCTCCTCCCTCTGCTTGTGTTCTCTCTCATAAATAAATAAATAAATAAATAAATAGAAATCTTTTAGGGACACCTGGGTGGCTCAGTCGGTTAAGAGTCTGCCTTCAGCTTGGGTCATGGTCCCAGGGTCCTGGGATTGGGCCCTGCATTGGGCTCCCTGCTCAGTGGAGAGTCTGCTTCTCCCTCTCCCTCTGCCTGCTGCTCCCCCTGCTTGTGTGCTCTCTCTCTCTCTCTCTGTCAAATAAATAAATAAAATCTTTTTAAAAAAATCTTAAAAAAAAAAAAGATTATAAAACTCCTAGAAGAAACATGGAAGTAAATCTTCATGGCATTGGATTTGGCAATGATTTCTAGATAGGACTTCAAAAAAATAGATGAACAAGATTATATCAAAATGTAAAATTTCTGCACGTCCAAGGAAATAATCAAAAGAGTAAAATGACTATGGAATGGGAGAAAATAATTGCCAGTCATATATCTGATAAGAAATTAATATCCAGAAAATACAAAGAACTCTACATGAGTGATACCAGCATTGTGGCAGAATAAGATGTTCCTCATCGGTGTCCCCCCACCCCCAACAACAAGTTGACATACATCCACTGGCAAAAGGGCCTTGGTGGGAGCTGTGAAATCCTGCACCATATGCCAAGGGACACAGGAAGTGTCTTGCCTTCCTGTGTGTGAGATAATAGGCACATGGACCTTGGTCCTGGCTCCAGACCCTACAGTGGCCTGTGAACCATCTTCCCTCTTGGGGAGGGAGCCTACAGAAAACACGATTTAAATAATCAACAGGGACAGGAGAGCCTTTGTGGAAAGCCAGGTTTCCAGCAGAGTTCTAGCAGTGGGAACAAAAGTATGTTTGGATGCATCAGAGAGGGTAAGATTGACTTTCCTCACATCACTTCTCCCCCAAGGCAGCAGAGCTCAGGGCCAAGAGAGGTCTCCCGGGCTTGAGCTTTATCCTGGGAGGCAGGAGGGAGGGCACGTGAGTGAGCACTGGCTTCCCCAGCTGTGCAGGAGCTACGGAAGAGGCTCATTGCTCTTTGCCCCATACAGAATACTGAATTGTGAGCTGCAAGATCATGGCGGGGGTGGGGGTTGGAAGGAAGAGGCTGAGAGAGCCACACAGAGGACTCTCAGAGGGCACTAAAGGGACATAGGTCCTACTAAGTGATTCAACAGGCCCATCAAGAAGCCTGCCCAGGAGCTGCTAGAGAGGCCTTGCCCCTGGATCCCCCTATCTGCCCATGGGCACCCCTACCGCTCTGTGCACCTCACCCACACACTCACTTCCACCCTGTGGCCAGCTCCTTGTGGGGGTGCTCCCAATGGCAGTGGCATGAGTGTTTTGGCAAGTGTCTAGAGAGCATGTGCAGAAAGCCAGCCTGAACCTTCAAGACAGGGAGAGACCGCACACTTGAACTTTAGTGCCACCTTTGGGAAGACGAAAGGAAGGAAGCTGTCTGCGTTTGGCCTGGTGTGCTTCCGCATCTGAGAAGGCATTCACGCTTAAGAAATCTGCCACAAGAGGGAGCAAGAAGCATGGAATAGACGTATCCATAGCCGATTTGAAGGAGCCTCAGAATCTCTAGTGGGGCAGAAGGAAGATATCGCTCTCCTGAAGGCAGTTAGTAAAGACTGAGGGTGACTATTACTTCAGATGCAAAAACAACAATGCAAAATTTCAAGGAACATGAAAAATCAAGGCAACATGGTGCCACTAAAGCATCAAAATAATCTCCCAATAACCAACCTGAAAGACAAGGAGATCTGCAATTTATCTGATAAAGAATCTGAAATAGTTGTTTAAGGAAACTCAGGGAGCTACAAGAAAAGACATAAGGACAATACAACAAAATCAAGGAAACAATACAAAATGAGAAGCTCAACAAAGAGATAGAAATCATTAAAAAGAACCAATCGGAAATTCTGGAGCCGAGGAACACGTTTAATGAAATACAAAAATGCAGTAGAGAGTATCAGTATCAGAATGGATCAAGCAGAAGAGAGAATCCATGAGTTAGAAGACAGGAATTTTAGGGGCACCTGGGTGGCTCAGTCAGTTGAGCTTCTGCCTTCGATTCAGGTCATGATCCCAGGGTCCTGGGATCGAGTCTTGCATTGGGCTCCCTCCTCAGCAGGGGGTTGTGCTTCTCCCTTTCTGCCCCTGCTCGTGTGCTTTCTCTGTGTCACTCTCTCAAATAAATAAAACAAAAATTTAAAAAGAAGAAGAAGAAGACAGGAATTTTGAAATTATCCAGTCAGAGGAGAACAAAAGAAAAAGAATGAGAAAGAGTGAAGAAAGCCTATGTGATCTATGGGATACTAGCAAAAGAAATAATTTGCCAGTTATTGGAGTTCCAGAAAGAGAAGAGAGGGAGAAGGAAACACAAAACTTATTTAAGGAAATAATGGCTAAGAACTTCCCAAATCTGGGGAGAGATTTGGATATCCAAATTAAAGAAGCTCATAGGTCACCAAACAAGCTTAACTTAAAGAGATCCTGTCCAAGACACATTACAATAACATTGTGAAAAATCAAAGACAAAGAAAAAATCTTAAAAGCAGCAAGAGAAAAGAAGTTTGTAACTTATAAAGGAATCCCCATAAGGCTATCAGCAGATTTCCCAGCAGGAACCTTACAAGCCAGGAGAGAAAGGGATGATATATACAAAGTTTTGAAAGAAAGAAAGAAAGAAAGAAAGAAAGAAAGAAAGAAAGAAAGAAAGAAAGAAAAACACTGCCAATGAAGAAAACTCTATCTGGCAAAGTTGTCCCTCATGATTGAAGGACAGGTAAAGACTTTCCCGGAAAAACAAAAGCTGAGAGAATCCACCAGATATGCCTTTGCTGAAAGAAACCCTTCAAGCTGAAACAAAAGATGCTATTTAGTAACATGAAAATATGCACACATTGTTAAAGGTACGTATATAATCAAGCTCAGAATAATATAGTAATATGGTGGTGTGGAAGCCACTGAACTCTAGTATAAAGGTTAAAGGACGAGAATATTATAAGTAATTAGAGCTATACTATTTTGTTAATGAATACAATATCAAATAAGAGGTTGGGGCACCAGGGTGACTCAGTTGGTTGAGCGTCCGACTCTTGGTTTCAGCTCAGGTCATGATCTCGGGGTCCTGAGATCGAGTCCCACATCGGGCCCTGTGCTCCTGGGGAGTCTGCTTGAGATTCTTTCTCTGCCCCCTCTCTGTTCTCTCTCTCTCTCAAATAAATAAATAAATATTTTTAAAAAAAGAGATTAAATGTGATATCAGAAAATCAAAAGGGGGAAGGGACTAAAAGGGTAGAGCTTTTGTATGGATTAAAGTAGTTATCAGTGCCAAATAGACTGTTATAGCTATAAGACGTTTTATATCAGCCTCACAGTAACCACAAAACAAAAACCTACAGTAGATACAATACAAATGAGATGAAAAGAAGGGAATCAAAGCATACCACTGGGAAAATCATCACTTCACTAATGAAGGAAACAAGAAAGAAAGAAAAGAACAAGAGAACTACAAAACAGCCAGAAAATAATTAATCAGACTGCAGTAGTAAGTCCTTACCTTCAAATAATCATTCTAATTGTTAATGGATTGAAGTCTCCAAAGGCACAGAGTGGCTGGATGGATAAAAAGGCAAGACCCAAGTATATGCTGCCTGCAAGAGAGTCACTTCTGCTTTAAAGACACATGCAGGCTCTAAGGGACCAGATGGAAAATGATATTCCATTCAAGTGGAAACCAAAAGAAGGCAGGTAGTTATATCAGATAAAATCGACTTCAAGCCAAGAACAGTAACAAGAGACAAAGGTGGTCATTATATAATGATAAGGGGGTCAATTTATCAAGAAGATATAACAATATTAAATTTATACGCACAAAATCAGAGTACTTAGTATATTAAATACTAACAGATCTAAAGGGAGAAATAAATAGCAATAGAATAATAGTAGGGGACTTCAGTCCTCCACCTTCAACAATACATAGATCATATAGACAGAAAGTAGACAAGAAAATGTTGGAATTGAGCCATACGTTCGACCAAATACACCTAACAGACATATATGGAACATCCCAACCAACAGCAACAGAATACACATTCTTCCCAAGGACCCACAGAACATTCTCCAGGATGGATCATATTATAGGTCTCAAAACAAGTTTTAGCAAATTTAAAAAGATTGAAATCATATCAAGTATCTTTTCTGACCATAATGGTATGAAACTAAAAACCAATAACAGTAGGAAAATTGGAAAACTCATAAATTGGTGGAAATTAAACAACATACTGCTAACAACCCAATGGGTCAAAGAAGAAATGAAAAGTGAAATCAAGAAATATCTTGGTGGGGCGCCTGGGTGGCTCAGTTGGTTAAGCCTCTGACTTCAGCTCAGATCATGATCTCCGGGTCCTGAGATGAAGCCTCTCCCCACCAAAAAATCCAGCTCCCTGCTCAGCGGGAGGTCTGCTTTTCCCTCTCTGCCCCTCCTCCTTCTGTTCTCTCTCTCTCTCAAATAAATAAATTAAATAAATCTTAAAAAAAAAAAAACTCTTGAAACAAATGAAAATGGAAGTTCAACCTATAAAAACCTATGGGTGGCTGTAAAAGCAGTTTGAAGAGGGATATTTATAGTGATAAATGCCTACATTAAGAAATAAAAAGATCTGGGGCGCCTGGGTGGCACAGCGGTTAAGCGCCTGCCTTCAGCTCAGGGCGTGATCCTGGCGTTACGGGATTGAGCCCCACATCAGGCTCCTCCGCTATGAGCCTGCTTCTTCCTCTCCCACTCCCCCTGCTTGTGTTCCCTCTCTCGCTGGCTGTCTCTATCTCTGTCAAATAAATAAATAAAATCTTTAAAAAAAAAAGAAATAAAAAAGAAATAAAAAGATCTGAAGGAAGTAACCTAACTTTGTACCTCGAGGAACTAGGGGAAAAAAAAAAAAAAGCAAGGTAAGCCCAAAGTTAGCAGAAGGGTGGAAATAACAAACATCAGAGCAGAAATCAATGAACTAGAGACCAGAAAACCATAGAAAAGATCAATAAAACAAAGATCTGCTTTTTTTTAAAGGTAAACAAAACTGACAAAACTTTAGCCAGAGTCACTAAGCCAAAGGAGAGAAAACAAAATCAGAAAGAGAAGACATTACAACGGACACCACAGAAATATAAAGGATCATGAGAGACTAGTATAAAAAATTATCTGTTAACAAATTGGATAACCTAGAAGAAATAGCTACATTCTAGGAAACATGTAACCTACAAAGACTGAATCATGAAGAAACAGAAAATCTGAGCAGACCAATAATGAGTAAGTAGATGAAATCAGTAATCAAAAAACTTCCAAAAAATATTTCCCAGGGCCAGATGGTATCACTAGTGAATTCTACCAAACATTTAAGGAAAAATTAATGCCAATCCTTCTCCAGGTCTTCCAAAAAATTAAAGAGGAGGGAACACTCCCAAATCCATTTTACAAAGACAGCATTTACTGTGATTGAAAAGCCAGATAAGGACACTGCAAGGAAAGAGAGCTATAGGTCAGTATCCCTGATGAATATAGATGCAAAAATCCTCAACGAAATAGTAGCAAGTAGAATTCAATAGCAAATTAAAGGATCACATACCACGATCAAGTGGGATTTATCCCTGGGAGGAAAGGATGGTTCAACATCCACAAATTAATAGATGTGATACACCATATATAACAAGCCCATAGCTAACATCAGACTCAACAACGAAAGACTTAACGCTTGGCCTCTAAGATCAGGGTCAGGACATAAGTGCCCACTCTCACCATTCCTATTCCACATAGTACTGGAAGTCCCAGCCAGAGTAATCAGGCAAGAAAAGAAATAAAACACATGCAAATCGGAAAGGAAGAAATAAACTTGCTTTTGTTTGCAGATATGTGATCTTGTATATAGAAAATCCTAAAGACTTCCCCCCAAAAAACTGTTAGAAGTAATCCACAAGTTCAGTAAAATTACAGGATACAAAGTCAACATACGGAAATCAGTTGCATTTCTATACACTAAAAACAAACTATCTGAAAAAGAAAGAAAGAGATCTCATTCACGAGAGCATCAGAAACAACAACTCAGGAATCCATGTGACCAAGGAGGTAAAAAATCCATACCCTGAAATATGAAGTATTAGCCTTTTCCATGGTAACCAAAGGAAAGGGGGAACGAGTGGGTGGGGATGCAAGGAGACTCAGTGGTTTGGTGGCAAGAGGTTAAAGGCATTCTCTTGTGATGTTTTCTATTTTCTGCGTAAAGAATCTGGCTTATATGCTGAGAATGAGGATGGAAGTTTGAGAAGAGTAGCCAGTTTGAGGAAAATTTAACAGAAAAGAGTGGAGAACGTCTGTTGAAGCTGACCTGTGGGGTCAGGCAGCCCAGGGCCTGGTCAGTGTTTGCATCATAAAAAATAAAAGTCTTCCATGCAGTAAAGGGCTAACTCAGTGGGCCTTGGTTGCTCAAACTCAAGCCTCAGGATAGTCTCTGATATAGAATCTATTGTCTAGAATAATGAAAAACTGGAACTATCTAAAGGGCTACAGGGAGTAGATTGGTTACATAAGTTGTATCCAGTCAGTGAGATACTAGGCAACTATTTTAAAGGTAACAAAGGAAATGGACAATGCCAGCTATGTTATAGTTGGTTTTTTAAAGCTGGTTTACAAATAGAAAACATGTCTTAGCCCACTTATATTTATATATGAAAAACATTGAAAGTTATATATCAAACCCTTAACAGTGGTTATTTTTGGGAGCTGGCTTAAGAGCCCTGCATGGTAGTCTTCACACACTTCATTCGATGTAGTTGGTTTGTTTGTTTTTTTTTTCAACTATTATCATTTAAAGAGTTCATTGTAGGGGCGCTTTGCTGACTCTGTCAGAAGAGCATTGACTCTTGATCTTGATGTCATGAGTTTGAGCCTCGTGTGGGGTATAGAGATCATTTAAATAAAATCTTAAAAAAGTAAAATTATTCATTGTTAGCAATTATAGATATTTATATCCTAGAAAAAGGGGTTACAACTATTAAGGGTTTATCTCCTGGACATTTTATGAAGCTATCTTACTCATTCCCTCAGTTTTATTAGTTTTCTGTTGGAAGTGAGCTTTTTAGCCTCAACTCCCTAAAATGACTATAAATAAGCTCCTTCAAGGATGGGAGTAGGAGACGCACGTGAATTGTTACTACAGAGCCTGGCTTAGTAAATATCTGTAAATCGGTCATTGAAGCGGAAGGTATTTAGCAGGTTGCGCATTTGTACTCTTCACACTAGATGACACCCATGACTCTTTGGCCAGTTAGATTTTCTCACCCTCCCTTGCAAGAGGGAAAAATAAGTATGACAACCTGTAAGAAAAGCAGGATGTTAGGAGAGGAAATGTGGGCTTTAGAGAGGGAGCTGGCTTGTTTTCTATTGTGGAGAAAAGAGGCTCTCTGTCCTAGGAGTGGTAGCCCCCACCCCCACCCTGCCACGCCACAGAGGCACAAAGGCAATTCATCTGTTCATTTTATCACCAGAAACCCTGCAACCTTGATAAATACGGATTAAGCAAAAATTCTTTTAATTGCTAAGAGAACATCAAGTGTGTGGTGGCTTGCATGTTAAGAGGACACCTGTTTTATGTAACATAACGTGATCACACGAGAAAACACATCACCCAGCCTTTCCTTTCTTTGGTTATTTCTCAGAAATTTTTGGCTACAGTCTCATATATAATTTATCATTTTCGTCTTTAAAAATATTTTCTGTAAGTGCATGTGTGAGCCATGAGCAAGGAAATTTCCCCTCTTCTGCCCCATCACCTCCCCATCAAAGTCCAAAAACGAACTTCCTCTTTCTATCCTCAGCATGTTTCCCGGACCCTCCTATACCCAATGAGTTATCAGTAAATGCTTGTCCATGGTGTTCTTCATGGGGCTTAAAATCAAAGACAATGATGAAGATCCACATGAAATGTACTTTGAGGCCAAGTAAAAATGAACAAAAATATAAACGGCTGATAATGACATAATTCTATTATTTGGCTTGTGTTTGTGAGTAGAAAGTGGATATCTAGAAAGTGGTGACCTGGGACTTGGCGTTGGTCTAGCGGGGCGCAGTCTGAAGCCAGAGAAAACCAAGGTGTCATCCTGAGCTGCACAGGCCCCTGCTTCCCAGCGACATGTGGTGATGTGCCTTTCTAGAAAGTTCTGTGATTTCCCTAAGTCTCTGTTTTTTCCTCTGCAAAACAGGGGTGATTAGAGCCGTATGACATAACTTACTAGCGGCAGAGATGTACCCTGAGCTGAACCACTGTACCGGGAACAGCTCAGAGGGGCTTGGGAGAGGGGAGCTGAGCCGGGGTGAGGGAGATGTCTGCAGATAGCTCGCTCTGCTGCACTTGCGGAGCAGAGATGAACCATGGACTGTGATCTGCCCAGGAATTCAGTGCTCATGAGGATTGAGGGAAAGTGGACCCTAACCACCTACCTGTGCGACCTCATCCCTGCGCAAGCTCACTTATTCGCTTGGAGTCTGTGTCTTTGTAAAGATGTGTTCTCCTTCCCCAGAGGGGGCACCTACTGTCAAGATTCTGAGCAAGAAACTTCAGCTCTAGGAACCCTGGGACCAGAGATCACTGAATGGAGTTGGAGCACCCTTGGTGTGTAGGGACAACTTAGTTGACTGGCCCAACAACTCTCCCTGCCTTACTCCCAACCCCTCCCCATCCCCCAACTTTTGCAAACTTACCATGTCCCCTCCTGCAGCTATCCTGAGAAATGCTGGGCCAGGAACTGATCTCAGTTTCTTTTTGACTCAAAGAGAAACTGGGAAACAGAGAGTCAGATGAGTCGAGCAAAGGAGACCACAGATGTTCCCTGTTGCACACTGGGGATTTGCTGGGTTACGTTCAGCAGAACTGCTTCCCCTCCCCAGAGCTTCTGCGGCAGACAAACAGAACACAGGGAATGGCCTAGCGGCCCCTTCCCAATGTTACAACTTTGGAGCTCTTTTGCTGCCCAAACTTCATCCGGTGAGTTACGGTGGAGAGAGCTCTGGACAGGTGCCCACAAGTCCTAGACCCAAGTGTTCTGTCCTGTGTTGGTTGTAGGACTTGGCCAAGCCAGTTAAAACCTCTCAACTGCAGTCAGTGTCTCCACCCACAAAAGACAAGGCTAATGATGGCGCCTCTAACATTCCCCGGAGGCCTTAAACCATGAAATCTGAAATCCTGTAAACTTTTGGTCAGTCCTCAAAAGATTTTGAAATCCTTTAAAATGCTGTTCTTTGCCCCTCCTCACCACCAAGTATACTCCACTTCTCAGTGTTTCATATGTGCAATCTAACCCCTTCCAGGAAATATTTCTTTGCCCACTCTACTCATCCCCAGCCAGGAGAACTGAAAGTAGAGATGGGCCATTTACAAACATTCAAATCAGCAGAAGAAACTGCCCAAGGAGGAGGAAAAAAAACCCAACCATCTAGATTTGGATGTTCACAGAAGCACTTTCACGTGGTCCCAAAGTGAAATATTTTTTAAATTACTTAATGAAACCCACCTTGATTTTATCTCCGTTGATTCGCTCTTGCTCAGCAAGGAGAATACAGCACGGAATCAGATGAAGACCTTAGGGTCAAGTTCGCACTACATAGACAGGGGTACAGATACCCAAACCATGTGTTAAGCTGGCCATACAAACAAAATACTTGGGGCTCAGACAAAAAAGGAATTCATTTTGGCTGGAAGAAACTGGGAGAAACTCCCTGAGAAGGTGGCATTTGAGTTGGGTCTTTTCTGCAAGTGAAGGAGATGAGGGGAAAGGGTGGGTGGGAGAGAGAGCCGGGAAGAGGGTGCTCCCAGCTCTGAGGGCTGGCACCGGAGACTGTTGCATTCAGCGTGCCCAATGTGGCTCACTAAAGGGACGACTTGTCAGACTTCACAAGCTGTCCTGGGACATGTGTTCGCTCACACTGGCCACATCCAGCCCCAACGGCAGCCACATAGAGTTGCAGCCCCTGTGGAGACCTCATGATTCCACAGCCCCCTATCCCAGAGGGTCTCAGAATCCCTTAGCAGCCCACCGGGCACTGAGTGGATAGACCTCCATCTCCGCCTCTACCTTTAGGCCATCAAACCAGTAAGATTGCCTCCAATCCCAAACAATATTCGAGAGCACGTTCCTGCAGCAACGACTGATACGCACTTACAGAAATAAGCATCTATATTAAGCACAGTGTTATTAGCCATAGACAGCATGGTTATTAAGTATAATTAATCATATGGTGGGCGTGGTGCCTATAGTTAATAAAACTGTACTGCATACTTAACCGCGGCTAAGAGAGTAGATCTTAAAAGTTCTCATCACAAGAAAAAAATTCTGTAACTATGTGTGGTGATGGGTGTTAACTAGACTTATTGAGGTGATCATTTCACAAAACATAGAAATATTGAATCATTCCGCTGTATACCTGAAGCTGTATGTTAGATGTCCCTTGTGCCTCAATTTCAAAGCAGCAGCAGCAGCAGCAACGTCCACTAGGGGCCAGCATGAGCTTACCCAGATTAGTCTTGCTCCGATCGCCCGTTCTTTCCCTGATGGAATGACTGTGTTGGCAGATGAAGGGGACTGCTCACACACCAGATCTGTACTTCTCCAGGCTTTCGGACACATCTCCTGTGGACAAGGGCAGAAATATAGGCTGGATGTCAGAACAATTGAGTCCTGGGTTGAAGTTGGTAGTTGGTTAAACGATTGTACCAGAAGGGACAGAAATGGATCAAGGAGATTCCTAGGGNNNGGAAAGAGAGCCCTCACCTAAGTTTCTTTCATCTGTTTGATACAGCTTTCTGTTGCTGTTGTCATGGACTGATTTGGATTAGGGTACTGAAGGCCTGCTTACTTAATTTGTGCGTGTTACAGCCCAGAGGAACTACGCTGGGATCCAAAATAGTCTTAGGAAGTAACAAAGACAAAATTCAAAAGAGATAAGCATAAGGCTCTGCACTTCGGACCCCCAAATGAACCACGCAAATATAAATTGAGGGGTAAAGAAGTACACCTTAGATGGAAACAATCCCACAGGTGGGTTTGCAGGCAGTAAGCTTAATGAGTTTGGACGAAATCAGCCCTGGAAGAGCTGCTGTCCTTCTCCACCCGAAACCCTGTGTCTGTTTCTACCCCACCACTAACAAGTCCTTTAGTCTCCAGGTCTCCAGAATCATCAAATTGGACTAAATCTCCAGGTCCCTGACAGCAGTAAATTGGAAGACTCAGCCCTTTACCGTCTCTGGACGTGGGGTCAGCCTTCAGTCCACTATCTTCACAAATGCCTTTCTGAGCTGCAGAGCCTGGAAAGCTGGAAGGGTCAGAGCCCCCCTTGTCACCAGCTGTGGAGCCCAGCAGAGGTCTGGCCACTTGGAAGCCTTTGGACAACACGTGGAAGGTGAATTGAAGAAGAGGCTGTACTTCTGTCACTTCTGTTCCATCTGGAAACAGGGTGCAGAGGCTTTTGGGTTTTCTGCAGCAGCCACAGCAGAGATCCCAGCATCCGAGAGCTAGCTCAGTGGGGCTCAAAGGCAGGGCCCTGAACATCCATTTCTTGAACTATAGCAGACCAGGTTCCATCCCGGTGCCCCAGAAATCGTAGCTTCTTTCTATCGTGGCTGTTTCTCCGATCATAGCTGTGTCTGAGTGGTCCTTGACTGGCGATTTTCTGATCATGGAAGGGGCAACATCTCCCATAGTGGCCTGATACGGGGAGGCTTCGCTGAAAACTCAAGCTAGAATCTGTTTATCTCTCCCAACTGCTCTGTAGGCATCTAAATACCATGCAATAAATTCCTTCCTACTTAATCCAGCTAGAGTGGATTCTGTTCTCCAAAACTGAATGCTGATCGATATGACAATATACTTTTTTTTTTTAAGGCCTGGAAGAGCACACACCAAATTGTTAGATGGTGGTGACCTCTGTAACCACCGAGGGACTGGGAAGGGGGCATCTGAAAGTAGACTTGAACATTTTCCTATATACCATGACTTTATTTATTTATTTATAGATTTTATTTATTTATTTGACAGAGAGACAGCCAGCGAGAGACAGAACACAGCAGGGGGAGTGGGAGAGGAAGAAGTAGGCTTCCAGCAGAGGAGCCTGATGTGGGGCTAGATCCCAGGACTCCAGGATCACACCCTGAGCCAAAGGCAGACGCTTAGACTGAGCCACTCAGGTGCCCCAACCGTGACTTTTTTTATTTTTTTAAGATTTTATTTATTTATTTGACAGAGACAGAGACAGCCAGTGAGAGAGGGAACACAAGCAGGGGGAGTGGGAGAGGAAGAAGCAGGCTCACAGCAGAGAAGCCTGATGGGGGGCTCGATCCCATAACGCCGGGATCACGCCCTGAGCCGAAGGCAGACGCCCAACCGCTGTGCCACCCAGGCGTCCCCCAACCGTGACTTTTTAAAAATAAAAACAGTATAATCCCTCTTGAGGCTATGCTTAAAAAATTTAAAAAGGTGGGGGCGCCTGGGTGCCTCAATTGGTTAAGCATTCAGCTCAGGTCATGATCCTGGGGCCCTGGCTCAGGTTATGATCTGGGGGCCCTGGGATCAAGCCCCACATCAGGGCTACCTGCTCAGCAGGGAGCCTGCTTCTCCCTCTCCTTCTGCCCTGCTTGTGTGCTCTCTCTCTCTCTCTTACTCCTTCTCTCTCAAATAAAATAAATTTTTAAAAATTTAAAAAAATTTTTTAATTAAATAAGGTGGACAACTTGTATGTTGAAAGCACAATTTGTAGTGTAATCAAAATGCAGCTTTTTAATCTTTTCATAATCCATTTAAAATTTATTCCATGGGGCAATCTTTCCCTGCTCCCAGCACTCTCCCAGCAGTAGCCGCATCCATTGGGAGCTTCTTAGAAATGCTGGATCTCAGGCCCCACCTGCACGTACTGGTGATTCACGCGTACACTAAGGGTTGAGACAACTCAGGATTTTTCTGCTTCTCTTGATAATCGATAGTCCTATAATGACTTTAGGTCACAAGCATAGTTCTAATTTATACATTAGAATGCCCGGTCCTCCATGTTAGTCAGACCCCAATCTTAATTCAAAGATAAATCTTTGTCCTCCTGCTTACCCAGCTGAGGTCCTGATTGGGGGAAGGAGTTTGACTGGTCTCCCTCCCACCTCCCCCTCCCCGTTTCCCATCCTCTCCCCCTACCTTTCACATTAGGATGTTTCCCTTGGGTCTATGCTAGAGTCACAGCTCACCCACCTTCTCAGGTGTGAGTCAGGCCCAGTTCCCTGTCTCCCAACTGAAGATATTTTAGACCTCCCTGGGTGACTCCATGGGCATCTTCCTCCTCAGGCTTGGGGGAGACCTGGGGAGCCTATGAGGAAGAATTGTGATGGGAACTCACATCATGGCAAAGGAATCCCTTTACACATCCTCTCTCTTCCCCTTTTAATCTCCTCGATGTGACTGCAGCGTCCAGAAGTCAGGGAACAGATCCTCCACCGTTTCCTCTGTAAATTGTGCATGTGCTATCTGGTTTCAGAATTTCACGTCTGTTGTATCATGAAATATCACTTTAGACATCCCGTCACGAGTGCAATTGCTTGATTGTAAAAAATAAAAATAAAATCCTGCCTTCCTGCCTTATTCTCCCCAGACACACCCCCCTTGAGGAACTGTAATCAGTTGTGGGTCCCACATTTTAAAACAGATATAGAGGGGCGCCTGGGTGGCGCAGTCGTTAAGCGTCTGCCTTCGGCTCAGGGCGTGATCCCGGTGTTCTGGGATCGAGCCCCGCATCGGGCTCCTCCGCTGGAAGCCTGCTTCTTCCTCTCACACTCCCCCTGCTGTGTTCCCTCTCTCACTGGCTGTCTCTCTGTCAAATAAATAAATAAAATCTTAAAAAATAAATAAATAAATAAATAAATAAATAAATAAATAAATAAATAAATAAATAAATAAATAAATAAATAAAATCTTAAAAAATAAATAAATAAATAAATAAATAAATAAATAAATAAATAATAAAACAGATATAGAGCAGCTGGACGTGTGCTCAGAAAAGCCAGGATGGAGAAGGAACTCCAAGAATTAGGGATGGTTGAAATCAGGAATTAGATTTGTTCTGTGCAGTGAATACAAGTTATAACAAAACCATTTCAAATTACATTTGAAACCAAGTCTGGACTCCTGAGCCAGGGTTCTAAACCTCTGTACTCTTCTACCTCTAGGTGCAAAGCTATTTAGCTTGGCTATTACAGCGTAACATGGTACATTAGGAGCATATTTCTTTTAAGAGAGGGGGAGAATGGTCATCTCCCACATCACTGCAATAGGATTGTCTCCTTTGAACTGAAAAAGACAAAAGTATATTACGCCTGTTCTTTCGCCTTAGATGTTAGCTGGATCAGGGACATACAATTATATGAGACCTTTTATTATGAGGAGGATGTCAAGCATTGAAAGCAATGATTTTTCAGGTGTAGTGACTGGGGAATGAGCTAAACCAATATGGGCTAATGTTGGAATATATGTTGGAAATAAGCCTCTACTTGGCAGAAAGTCTGCACTTAATATGTAAGTACGGTCAGGAGTGCATTTCCCTTAGTTAACTACGGACCAGCTAGCAAGTAATTCAGAAGGTGGGTGGGGCAGCATTACAAAGAGGGGCATTGACTCCAGAGGGACCTTACTGCTAGGCCCCCACATGACACTAGGTTAGTAATGGTTCAGGATCCAATGGGAACACTGACCAGTGGATAACGAGTTAAGAGGTTCTCTGGGTCTAATTAAGAAATAAATACATGATGGTGTGCTCTCTTGACTAGGGTAGGAAGGACAAGCTCTCTCATACTTATCTAGTGGAAGTTCAAATTGTCACAATCTCTTTAGGGGATAATTTGACAACATCTATTAAAATACAATATAAAATCCAGCAATTCTACTTCTAGGAGTTTATCCCACAGATATATTCAAAGACATGCGTAAAGATATAGGGGTGGGGTGCCTGGGTGGCTCAGTCGGTTAAGCCTCCGACTCTTCATGATCTCAGGGTCATTGGATCAAGCTGTATAGGGCTCTGCACTCACTGGGGAGTCTGCTTGAGGATTCTCTCTTCCTCTCCCTCTGTGCTTCCCCTCATGTTCTCTCTCTCAAATCAATCAATCTTTAAAAAAAAAATAAAGATATAGGGATAAGGATATTCATTGGAGCATAATGTAAAACAGTAAAAGTTTAGAATCTATCTAATACTCTGTCAACAGGGACTGGCAGATGTCATCTCTCCAGGAAATGATTTGTGAACCCCTACTTTGGGCTTAGTGTCCCTCCTCTGTGCTTCTAAGCATCTTAGCATCCTCTATCTTAAAGCATCTAGTAATGAAAGAATCTATTTACTTGTCTGTCTCTCCCTGTAAGGTTACTCTTATTTCCCTCGTTCTGCAAATGAGGACACTTGGGTTCAGAAGACCTGAAGAGGTCTATGCCAAGGCACAGAGGTGGGGAAGGGGCTGGCATGTTGGGGAGAGAGCAAGTGGTCAGTGTGACTGCAGTGTAGGGTGAATGGGCTCCATAGGCCAGGACTTTAACAGGAGGATTTGATTCAGTCTCTTAGGGTAAAAGTCATCAGTGGAGAGCCCAAAGAGTTCCCTCTTTCCACAGAGTAAGACGAGATAAGCAACGAGACCCAGGGAGGCTGAGATCCAAATGGAACAACCTGCCAGGATCCTCTCTGCTCTTTGATAGCAGACCTTTGGGTTCCTTGTCTGGAATCCGGTTTAGGGTCTGAGACCTGAGTCTGAGGCATGGAACTGATCAGAGAACCAGAGAGAAGCAACTTCCTCCCCAGGCTTCTCCAGCATTTTGGTGCCATCCTTGCTGCTTCGGAATGAGCTCTAAGCTCATCTTGGGCAGCCTGGGCTAGTTAGCCTTCTGTTTCCCTAAATGCATGTTGGAACTTCAACTGGAAGCAGGATGAGGTCATTCTTTCCCCCCAGAAGAGCATGGCCAATAAGTTGCCTGTCTGATATTTCCTGCCATTTTCGTAGGGTCGGCCTTCCTGAAGATCATTAACAGGTGTTGTAGGGGATGATCTATGAGAGCTGGGGGCTTAAAACAGTGTTCTAGAGGGCTTATGAGTCAATCCCTGCTGCCCCTGGCAAGACACACACACACACACACACACACACACACACACACACACACACAAAGAAGTTGCATCATGAATGATTTCCATTCTCACGCTTACGTCTTGTTCTTCCCCATCTCCCACATCTCTGGTGCAAAAGGCAGGTGGGTGGCAGGACAGGAGGGAGGGTATTGTGGCTGCCAACAGGATGCGAGAGAAGGACATACTGCTGCACCAGCTCTCTTGTGAGGGGCTATTTCACTTTTTTTCTCTCTTGAAAAATGATCAACTGGTTTCCTTGTTTTGGGGGTTTTTGACTTGAGATCCTTTGATTACTAAGCTTTTTGGCACTAAAACTGGTTACTTCCTATCTAATTCAGAGATGGCAGAAAAGGGGAAACAAAATCAGGAGGAAGGATGCTTGCCCCTGGAGTAGCGTGGGGTTAGCCAGGGAAGTCACACTCTAGGAGAGTTCTGAGAAGAGAGATGAGCTTGCATTAGAAAGCTGGAAATCAGAGCCACAGAGATTCTTATAAATCAGAACCCAGGACTGGATCATAGGGGCCTGGACATGCCTTCTCAGGAATAAGCAAGTGTCCGTGGAGATCAGTTTGATTGATTCTTCTTTTCTGATTTTAAATTGGCATCTCTTCCAATAAGGCTTGATGCCTTCAGTAAAGAAAGTTTCCAAACACCCATCCCAAGTATGCAACAGGTTGAAGGACTTCCTAACAAGACTTTCAGGTTCTGATCCCCTTTTCCTTCTCCATGTTCATCTCTTGTCACCTTGGCCCTAAATTCACCCCCCCCACACACACACACAGAAACAGACATAACTCCCCAACCACTCTCAATTATTTGCAGCTCTACAAACACACTAGGATCTTTCAAGCCTCCATGTGTTTGTTTCCACAGCCTACACACCATACTCTCAACCTTTTTCATGTCTCCACTTGAATTCTTACTCTTCTTTCAAGATTCTGCTTCCTTCTCTGAATTCCCCTAGTGTTTCAGAGAGCACTGATCACATTGCATTGTAATTTATACGTGTACCTGCCTGCCTCTCTTCCCCTATAATTTCAGTGATTTTGTAATAACATAGTGACGAAGCATTCTAAGAAGAATACAATGAAGGATGTTGATGTCATTCTGGTTGAGCACTCAAAAAGAAAGGGGAAATTGGTTTGTGACAAGTTCAAGTAGAAGTGAAAGATGGGAGAGTAGAGTTGTTATCAGTTCTTAGCCTTAACAGTGCTGCTTGCTTGATGAAAGGTATGGACCCAATGACCTTCTGGGAACAAGTCACACCAGCCCTGCAGAGAACGAATGGCTCTAGCAGGCAGATGGGGGACTCATGAAAATGGGGCTTGGAGTGAACATACCCCTGAAATTATATCCCTGAGATCACAATTGACACAGTGTCTTGCTTTTTTCCTTCAAGTAACAGTAAAGTCACCATGCAGCATGGGATATGGATCAGGCCATGTGCATCTAGGTGTGTTAGGGTTGAAGGGACTCTTAGGGAAGTAAAAAAAAAAAAATGCTAAAAACCAGAACTCTGCAATTTTAAGGATTTGTTTTAAAACCTTCTTCAAAGAAATTTCTGAATGCAAATAATACCACCAGTTTAAGTTATGGATGAAGTGAGCCTGGCCATGGCCCATCTGTCTGTCCAGCTACACTGGGACAGGAGGAGCGAGAGGGCTCATTATCTCAACGACCTTAAACACCCACCTGTTGCCTGTGCTGGAATGTGTACTGGGTGGGCATCTATGAAAAGCTAAGGGTGACTAAATACACTTGCAAACAGAAACCTCAAAACCTCCAAGTAGAAAGTAACAGAGCGGGAGTCCTGTGAGGGGAGGAAGCGATCAGAGGAAGGGCCTCGGGCTTACAGACTGCTCAAGTGTGCTGTGACGCTGTGACACTGAGATCGTCAGCCACCACACTTTATGGCCCTTCTTTAACACCGCCACCAAACAAAGGCACGGGAGCAGAGATGGCTTCGGGAGGTCTCTGCTGGTGGGAAGCAGGGGAGACTGGAGACCGAGGAGCCTGGAGAGGGGACAGCAGCGCCCCCGTCCCCTCAGCTCTCCACAACAGTGGTCTCCTGGGGTCCCGGGCTCACAGCGAAGCGGGAAGTGGGGGTCTCGAGCGTTTCCCTGTGCTCTGGGAAGGCCTGTGGCTCCTTGAATTCCAGGACCACCCGGCTCAGAAGGCCCTTGAGCAGCTGCATTTCTTGAAGCAGAAGGTCCACGTCGGGTTTCAGAGCTCCAGCGGATTGTTCCAAGGGCGTCGGCGGGGTGCAGGCCGGTGGCCCGGCAGTGGGAGCTCTGCTCGCGGGGAACTGCAGCCCCAATGAGGTGGTGTTCGGGACGGAGGTGACCGACGGGGCTGATCTGGACACCGGAGGCTTTCTGAAGGACAGCGGCTGGTTACCCGGCGCCAACGCTGCGGCCTGTGGGATTGGGGCGCTGGTGGACGCCAAGTCCAGCGGAGAACCTGCGAACACAACACACAGCGGTCTCACAGCCTGCGGGGGGGTGGGGGAAGCGGGCCATACGGGCCGGAGGGGAATAAGTAGGGCCGGGATGGAGTGAAGGGGAGAGGGAGGAGTGAAGAGGCGGGGATGGGGTGGAAAGGAGGGAGGAAGGGGGATGGGTGAGGAGCGCAGAGGAGAAGGGGTGGACAGGAGCGAGGGATAGGAGGTAGGGGAGGGATGGAAAGGAGAGGGAGAGGGGAAGGGGAAGGGTGAGAGGTCGGAGGGGAGGAGATGGAGAGAAGGGAAGGAGGGGAGGAGTGACAAGAGCGGAGGGGATAGGGTGGGGAGGAGGAAGAGTTGGAAGGGGTGAAGAGGGCGGAGGAGGTGGGGTAGAGAGGAGAGAAGGGAGGGGGAAGAGTGAGGAGGGCGGAGATGGTGAAGTAGGAGGGCCGGATGGCGAGAGGGAGACTCCGGGGGCAGAGGCGGAGGCGGGGCTGCCCACCGGAGATGGGCAGTGGGATGGGTGGGGGGAAACGTCCCGGGAGGGTGCGGTCACTAACCACGCCCGGCGAGCTGCAGCCAAGGGCTGCGTTTCCGGACGCTCCGCGTGGCGGTAGCGGCCTCGCACCAGTACGATTCAAGCTCCTCGACCTCGGGCTCGGGGACCGTGTACTCGGCGCCCCAGTCGAAGCGGCGCACGGGACGACTGTACTTGTAGAAGGCGAACTGCAGCGGCGTGTCGCGCTTCTGCGGGTGCAGGCGGGTCTCGCAGCGCACCGCCACCCCGCCGCGGGCCTCCGCCCGGCCGGTCACCCTCAACACCGGCGCCGGGAACAGCTCTGCGGAGAGGGGTTCCGGGCTGAGGGTGCACGGTGGGCCGGCACAGGGGTCCCAGGGGACCGGGTCCCGCGTGTCCACGGCCCCGCGACCCCTCTGTCCTTCGGGTTTCCCTTGAGGGCTCCTCGCGGACCAGGGGACCGAGAAGGGGTGGGAGGAGACGTGTGTGCGCGCAAAGGGAGAGAGGAAAGCCTTCTGAAGTGTGGGGCGGGAGGCCGAGGCCTCGAAGGACAAGGAAAGCTGGCAGGGGGGAGGGGGGACCGGGCCAGACACTTCCTGTCACATCCCAACTGACACCCAGTTTGGATCCCCGGGCTAGAGGGGGTGGCTGCGTCCCCTTCGCGGGGTGCTCGGATCCGTTCCCTCGCCCCACTCGCACAGCGACCCCTGCCACTGCCGCGCCTTCTGGCTGGGGCTTGGAAAGAGCTACCCCCATATGAAGTTCCCACCCGGAGCAAGGAGCTGGAGGTGTGCGGGAGGGAAGGGACACTCGTCCCCACGCAGGCTGAGCATCAGGGTCGCTTCGCTGCGGTGGAGAGGCGAAAGCTTAAGTGGACTAGGGGAGAAATCCGCGGCGCGGCAGCTACTTGAACCCTGCCCCGCTTGGTTCCTGTCCCAGAATTTCCCAGCGCTCGTTTGCCTCCCTCCCGGGCCCCAGGTGTCCCCCACCTTGCACGGTCACGGCCACCTTGGAGGAGAACATGGGCGCGCTCTCCACCGGGATGCGCATGGTGCCGGAACACTGGTAGCGGCCGCTGTCGCTGGCGCGCGCCTGCGGCACCGTGTAGTTGGCGCTGGAGTGGAAGTAGCGCACCTCCTTGCCGTCGTGGTAGTAGTGAAGCTTGTAGACCACCTTGTCGTACCAGCCGCGGCAGCGCATGACCAGCGGCTCGCCCTCGAACACCGCCGCGTAGGGCACTTGCAAGATCAGCCAGTCTATGACAGTCACCACAGACCCGCCTGACTCCAAGAGAAGTCGAGCCCTGGGGGTCTCCTACTCTTCTCCGCCTCCCTGCTCCCCCTCCCTGCACAGTGGCTCTCCTCCTCCCCCGCTTAATACGCGGCAGGCAGGCGCCCCAGGAGCCTTAGAGCTGGATGCATTGGGAGGCCAGGGGAGAGGAAAGCCAATGGCCTCTCTTTTGTTAGGGATTAGGAAAGCCAAGATGTCTGGTTCTAGGTTCCAGCCTCATCAAAGAGTAATGGCCATCAGAATCAAGTTTACACTCCTCAGGATGCCCTAGGGGCCTTCTTCACCTGGCCCCTGTTTACCTTTCCAGCACCATCTCAGTATTCTCCCCTGCTCACTGTCCCCACCTCCCGCTCTTAATTCAGGCTAAGTCCAGCCACTCCAACAGACATGTTGGGAGCACTGGCCCTGCTCTGAGCCCAGGGACTTTGTACCTCCCAAGAAGAGCCCCCCACCCCAACGTGTTTAGGTGAGACCCACTTGTCCTGTAGGTCTAGCCTTAGACCTTTTCTGCTCCAGAAAACTTCCCCAACCCCGCAGGACAGCCTTAGGTACCGGCCACAGCACCCCGGATTTCCCGGTCACCATTGCTATCATAGACAATGCTTATATAACCCTAATATGTTCTGGATGCTATTTGAGAAGTTTTACTTTGAGAAAGAATTCTGCAAGTAACTCACAATCCACAGACTACTCTATTCTGCAATCGGTAACCATCCTTTCATGGCCAGTATCTTACTGAACTATCAATTTCCAAACAACAAACCGTGGAGTATAGACATGAAGTGTATGTAGATGCTAAGTGATGATCTTTGAATTCTGAATACAAACTGTGGCCCATCAGGCTAAGATGACGTAATACTCCCTACCAAGTAGCCCCTCCTGTACTCTAAAGAATGAATTATTGCTATTTTCTTATCCTGCTTTGAAACCCTTTAAGTAACTCTGGGAAGTCAGTTTCTGAATTGACCCCTACGTACACATGTGTATGTCTGCAATAAATTTTTAAGTGCTTTGTTCCACTGCTGCTCTCTTTTTTCCTTAACGTGTCATAATTCATGTTTCATCTTCACAACAACCAAAGAGACAGATACAATTATTGTCCCTAT
Source organism: Ursus maritimus (assembly GCF_017311325.1). NCBI lineage: Eukaryota > Metazoa > Chordata > Mammalia > Carnivora > Ursidae > Ursus > Ursus maritimus. The sequence continues at coordinate 45,152,248 of NW_024424452.1, read as the reverse complement.
TTTACTGCTGGGAAGCACAGAGAAGCATCGTGCTGTTCATTCAGGAGTAATTCTCATAGCCGCACGCAGCCTGCAGAGGGACCCTCGCGCCCCCGTGCCCATGCTCAAACACTCACCATTGGAAACAGAGAGGTGGATGGGGTCACTGACAGGTGCTCCCCGTGTCTGGCATCGATACACCCCTGGTGTCTGCACCTCGATGCTCTTCTTGTGAGAGGGCAGAAGGAGGTGGCCCAAGTACCAGAGAGTGCTGATGGGCCGGAGCTCCAGGAGCGGAGGGTGGTACCCATCACAGTGCAAGGTTACCCGCTCCCCCTTGAAGATTGTGGTCCAGGGCGGGTGTAGAGACAGTGTGGGCTTCTCCAGGGTAGCTGGGGGCGTGTGTGAGAGGGGGCAATGTGGGAAAGAGAATCAAGGTAAGGTGCCCAAAATGTGGTCTGAGGTTGGCAAATCTGAGACAACTCCAGTTTGCAGAACCCAGCCCACATGACTAAACCATCCCTGTGGCAGGACACACCACACTGGACTACAAGCTAGCAGTACCCGTTTCGAAGTGCTTAGAGACAAACGAGTCACAGGGATTGAGCAGACGTGGGAAGAGACACCGTCTCACAACAGCCAGGAAGTGGGGAGTGCCCAAGCAGGTCACTCGGGGGGGTTGGTGTGGAAGTTGTGGAAAACTGGGCTGAGGGATGTGGTAGACTCACCAGCTTGCCTGCCGCTTGGAACTGCAAAACGAGAATGGAAGAAGAATGTCGGGAATGAGAGGAAAGTAAGCGACCTCTTCACCAGAGGAAAAACTCCACGGGTCTCAAGACCTGTTTTTCTTCTGCTTTTAGTGTCCCTGGCTCTGAGAAAGCCCCCTTCTCTTTATCCTCGAAAAATAGATAGTGAACTGCTGTTTGGAATCGAGGAATATCCCCTAACACACACACGCGCGCACACACACACACACACACACACACACACACACGCCCTGGCCCTCCCTCTCCCCCACAGCCAGTCCTAGCCGCTGTTGATGGCCTGAGGACTCACCCAGGAGCAGAAGGGCTGTCAGCGCCCACATGACGGTCCGCCTGCAGTGGCCGTAGGACAATGTCTGCAATAAATTTTTAAGTACTTTGTTCAACTGCTGCTCTCTTTGTTCTTTAACATGTCGTGATTCATGTTTCATCCTCACAACAACCAAAGAGACAGATACAATTATTGTCTCTATTTTACTGCTGGGAAGGCTGACCAATGCTGACCACTGAGCCCTGGGGGACATAGCTGCTTCTCCCACCCATTCCTAATTCCTGAAGATGGTAGACTGGAGACCACAGGACATGGGCTGGATAAGTGTCAGCCCTCAGGTGTCCCAGGCACCAGGCACCATCCCACCTACCACCACTTGAAGCCACCTCACATCTCAGGCCAGCCCCAACCCCTGTCGAGAAGGCGTGTGGAGCAGAGACTATGCCCTCTGCAGCCCAAGAAAGCCACATAGAACCCCAGATGGTGGCAGGTGACCCTGTCCCCTTCAGGCTCCCATTGACATCCCCCTCCTATCCCACCTCCTCCCTACCTTCCAGTTGGCCCTGTAAGCCTCAATTGAGGAAAATACCTCCCCATGTCTTCAAGGTCTATCTGGGGCCTTTATTCTGCCCACTCCCTGATGGAGTAAGGCCTTGGGAGGTTGGCACTGGGCTCCCTGCACCCAGAGCTCAGAACCCCCCGCAGATGAGTGGACAGAAAGGTATGACTCACCAACCACCTTCTGTGTCACTGTCTTCCAAAGTTCTAGTTAAGAAGGGAAATGCAATGTGTTTCCCCTTTTCTCCTTTCCTGAAAACTTACACCCTCAGAAATGAGAAAGTTTTTTCTACCCACCCCAGTGAGCTCACCCTATGGCATCTCCACTCACTTGTGCCTTCCTTCCCTCTAACCATCCCTGCAAGCCTCCCCCAGCCATGCCCCAGTGCCAGGACTCCTTACCTGGGGCAGAGAAGTCACTGCCTCAGCCCCTCAGAGACTTCTCAGACCTGACCTCCCAGCTCTACTTCTTGTGCTTTGAGAGCCATGTGATCATACCCTAAGCAATGGGGAACCTGAATTCTCATGTAAATACTTAATGAATTTTCCAACCTGATTGTATGTCTCCTCGGACCGTCTCCTGTCCTCACCCGTGGTCTTATAGTACTGGGCACCTCCTTCCTCTGGAACTTTGGCAGGGAGGAAAAGGACTATCAGACACTGTCAACTCTCTTAAACACAGTCTCCCCCCTCTTGCTTGCTGGTGGCCAAAGCTCCACTCGGAGAATTCCCTCATAGTTTCTCTTAATATGCCAGTTTTTGTTAAAAGTGCAAATGCCTCTTGGGGAAATGTGATTGGTCATTTAAGGTATGCTGGCCATTTCAGGTCCCGTTTGAGAGAAGGTTTTGATAAAAGACAGATAGTCATATGGGTCTGAAAAGTAGGAAGGTACTTGATAAGGGGCTCAGGAGGGAAGGAAGGAGAGAGGAACTAGATAGTAGGAACAGAGATTTATAAACTGCCTGCTTTGGGGTTGCCTGGGCTAGGCAATGCTGCCAGGTTCCCCACACCCTGCCTGACTCCTCCTCTAGGGCCTGTGTGGGCCCCTCACATCATCCACGGCCTCTCCACATCATGCCCCAGGAGACTGACTTCTGCACCAGGCCACCACCTCTATGGTAAGAACGCGATGCCCCTGTCAGCGGTCTCTTGCTCTGCACAAGCAGTCTCTATTTTGGCTTCTTATGACTCAGAACACAGATCTCAGCCTCTTCACCAGATTCCACAAGAAACCTGATTACACCAAATATTCATGAGGCGTATGGTCTTCCTGAAAATCTCTAGGCTCGTCCAGACGGTTCCTACACTGCTCAGAATCTGGCTTGAAAAATCTCCCACCCAACATATCTTTATTCTGGGCTTTCTTCTGGGCTGCATTTTCCCCAAGTTGGATCTTTTTCTCCATCCAAGGCTTTTCCCTGCAGAATTTCTAATTCTTCACCCCTTTGCCATGCAGAGAAATGTAGCAATTATCACTTGTTATCTGAGTAATTCTTGGAGGCCTATCATGACATAATTTGTGGACAAGCTAAGAATTCAGATGACTAAAATGTTTTCAGTGAGGGTGACCGTGCTGTTGCTGCTGCTGCCCTGGTGGCCCCAGCTCACTCCAGTGAGTGCTGGAGCCGGGAGTACCCGAGCCCACGGCAGACACCATATTCCTGTGGTTAATCCTGACAAGGGGCCTTTGAGGAAGGATTATTAGTAACCGAGGTGATAGAGCTGGGATTCGAGTAGACGTCCATCTCTGTCCATCTCACTCCAAAATGTGCTCTCTGTCCCTCCTGCTCACGGCAGGTCGTCATCCCAGACTTGTCAGGTGCCCTTTCTTGTTCTATTATTTATTTTTTTACCTCTGTCCACACTGCCCTTCTCGTCTGCTCCATAGGAGCTCCCACTGCATGGCTTACCAAATGTGCCTGTATACACGCATATGTTTATCCCGGAGAAACATCTCGTGGTATGGATTTACATAAATGGTATTGTGTTCTAGGTATTGTTTTCTCTTTTAAAACAAAAGCCAGAGTTAAGAGGAATTGACCCATTCCTCTTTTTTCCCCTGCATCTATGATTGAGGTGGGATATCTCATCTCATCTTCTCTGGCCCTCAGACTGGGATTCACACCAACAGCTTTACTATTCTCGGACCTTTGGACTCGGACTGAATTATATTTTCCTGGGTCTCCAGCTTGCAGATGCCAGATCATGGGACTTCTCAGCCTCCATAGTCTCATAAAGCAATTCCTCATTCTCTCTCTCTTTCTCTCTCAGCCTCTGACAACCACCATTCTATTCTCTGCTTCTGAGTCTGACTATTTTAGATTCCACACGTAAATGAGATCATGCAATGTTTGTCTTTCTGTATCTGGCTTATTTTGCTTAGCGGCATGTCTTCCAAGTTCGTCCATGTTGTTGTGAATGGCAGATTTTCATATACACCCATAAGGCTCACATTTTCTTCATCCATTCATCTTTTGATGGACATTTAGCATTTAGGTTGTTTCCATACTTCGGCTATTGTGAATAGTGCTGCATCGAACATGGCAGTGCAGATATCTCTTCGAGATACTGATTTCATTTCCTTTGAATATATACCCAGAAGTGGGATTCCTGTTCATAAGATAGTTCTTTTTTTTTTTTTAAGATTTTATTTATTCATTTGAGAGAGAAAGAGAGAGAGAGAGCAAGCACAAGGGGAGAGGGGCAGAGAGGGAGGAAGAGTCAGACTTCTTGCTGAGCAGGGAGCTGGATGCGGGGCTCGATTCCAGGACCCAGAGATCATGACCTGAGTCCAAGGCAGGTGCTTAACCATCAGAGCCACTCAGGTGGCCCGGTTCTTTTTTTTTTTTTTTTTAAGATTTATTTATTTGTTTGAGAGAGAGAGTGAGCAGCGGGGAGGGGCAGAGGGAGAGGGAGAGAAAGAATCTCAAGTGGACTCTACGCTGAGCGCAGAGCCCGACAAGCCTGTGAGATCATAACCTGAGCCAAAATCAAGAGTTGGCCACTTGGGACGCCTGGGTGGTGCAGTCGTTAGGCGTCTGCCTTCGGCTCAGGGCGTGATCCCGGTGCTCTGGGATCGAGTCCCACATCAGGCTCCTCCACTGGGAACCTGCTTCTTCCTCTCCCACTCCCCCTGCTTGTGTTCCCTCTCTCACTGGCTNTCTCTGTCAAATAAAAAAAAAAAAAAAAAAAAAAGAGTTGGCTGCTTAACTCACAGTGCCGCCCCAGGTGCCCCTCACAAGACAGTTCTGTTTTTAATTTTTTGAGGAACCCCCATACTGTTTTGCACAGCGGCTACACCAGTTTGCATTCCCACCCGCAGTGCACAGGGCTCTTTTCCTCCACACCCTCATCAGCAACACTTGCTGCTTCTTGTCTTTTTGATGTTAGCCATTCTCACAGGTGTGCGGTGATAGCTCCTGGTGGTTTTGATTTGCATTTCCCTGATGACTGGTGGTGTTGCGCACCTTTTCATGTACCTGATGGCCGTTTGTTGGTTTTATTTTGAGAAGTGTGTCTATTCAGGTCCTTTGCCCATTTTTAAATCAGGTTATTTGGTTTTTTTTGCTATTTAATTGTAGGAGTTCCTTATATATTTTGGATGTTAACGCCTTATCAGATATATGATGTGCAAATATTTTCTCCCATTTCATAGGTTCGCTTCTCACTCTGCTTACTGTTTCCTTTGCTGTGCTCTTGTTTTCCCCCCCAGAGATGTATAACAGAATAAAGGAACATGGAACACAATCAACTTAGACTTTATGAATTCAGTTGAACTCTTCTTTGAGAGCAGAGATCATGTTAAATTTATATTATTTTTTTCCTATAGCACCTTTTTTTAAAAAAATATTTTATTTATTTATTCCACAGAGATAGAGACAACCAGCGAGAGAGGGAACACAAGCAGGGGGAGTGGGAGAGGAAGAAGCAGGCTCATAGCGGAAGAGCCTGATGTGGGGCTTGATCCCATCACGCCGGGATCACGCCCTGAGCCAAAGGCAGATGCCCAGCCGCTGTGCCACCCAGGCGCCCCACCTTTTTTTTTTTTTTCTAACAACACAATACTCTGTACATAAACGTCAAATTAAATGAAGTTTCTTCAGTACTGAAAAAAATTAGCTATTTTGTCTGACCTGATTAAGGCTGGGGCAAATGTGTGAAACATGACTTTCAGGTCAACAAACAAAGGTTCACCAAATCCAGCAATACTGAGGGTACACTGGGGCAGTCTTTAACAGGTCGGAAGGGGTACTTGAGGACCAATAAAGGAAAGAACTACTCCACATAGTAGGTAATGAACTTGGCTTTTATTACCTCCAAGAAAAGATAAAGACAGAAAACACACAGGAATTTTAAGATAATTTAGAGAAATATATATATTTAAAGGAGGCCTAAATTCCTATTCAGAGAAGACTTTAAAAATTACTCATAATTTGTATCTATATGTGTTTCTCCCTCATGGTGTCCCCAGTCAGCCCCTCAAGGGTAACTACTATCCTGACCTTGGTGTTCCATGTTCATGCCTTTTTAAAAGGTTTATCCTATGTTTGTGTAAATACCGAAACAATATATTCTTGTGCTTGTTTTTAAACTTTGTATAAAGGGCATCACATCGTGTGGTATCTTCTAGGCCTTGCTTTTTCCCCTCGGTGTTATATTCCTGATATTTTTTATCGTTTTCGCTTCATTTTAGCTGTGGTTTACTACTTTTTACAATTGTATAGTATTCCACGCTGTGAAAATAGCACAATTTATCCATTTTTCTGTTGGTGGACAATTGAATTGATTCCAAAGTTTTGCTTTTAGAGATAGTGCTATTATGAACATTATTACATCTGTCTTCTGATACACATACAGTAAAATTTATTTTGGGCATAAACACCCAGGCATTGGATTCAACTTTACAAGATAATGGGTGTGCTTGCTACCTAATGCTGACTTCAGGGACAAAATCTAACATGGCTGCATTGGGACTTCTGTGTATTACAGAATCCTAAACTGCACAGGCCATAAACCCGACCCAGCGTAACAATTCATCTTCCCCACCCCCTCCCAAACTCCCCAGGCTAGACGGGCAGATGGAGACAAGTAAAAGCCCCTCTTGCCCCATTCTCTCAGCTCTGTTCTTGCCTTCCTCACCCATGATGATAGGAGATCCTCTCCTTGAGGCTTCCAAGTACTTGACTAGGCTGGGTCCCCTGGACAGAGTCTGGAGATTTTGCTGATGCCAGACATATGCCTCATCCTCTAAGGTCCAGCTTAATTTCCATTTTCTTCAAGATACCTTCCCTCATGCTGGTCAAACTCAACTCAACTAAACAGAACGTTAGAGCTTAACTGTGCCTCATTAACCCAGACACCAAAGAATCAATGTGGCACAAAGAGCTCAAGGAGCTCTCAAAGAGCCTACCCTCCAGGGAGCAGAAATAAGATAATAAAAAATTCAGCTGCAGAGTGATGATAGAGGTGCACACAGACACGTGGATGAGGAGTGTAGAGCTGACACTTATCTCAGTCAGCTGCACCCACGACTTCCTTCCCGGATCTCTGATAGCTCTTGGTACCTGTGCATGAATTCCTTGTCCAGCATGAGAGCCTGCAGGATGCATTCATGAACATGGTACCATTCGCTGAAATCAACTCCACGTGGAATGGTTCTAAGATACTATCTTTGGAAGTATATACAGCATAGTCCCCTGGCAATTGACTTCCATGTTTTCAAATCCACCAAAGTCATGAAATACTTCTGGTCATCATTTCTTGCAACTCCCATTCACACAATTGTGAGTTGATCCTCTTCAAAGATGGCTTCAAAGATGTTTATGGGCTTTTCCAGTTCCCAACTGCCTCCTGATCCTTCCCCTTGAAGGTGTTAGGAACCACCATAAAACTTGCATTCTGGAGAGCGCTAGGAACCACCATAAAACTCACATTTTAATATCCAGCATGATTCTATTCCTTTGTTTCTTTGTGGCATGTCTGGAGCGATCACATGCACATTTTTGTAAATCACTGTGGGTCACTATTGTATAGAATAAATGGCACAAAGAAAGAATATGGTGGATAACATCATACCACATGATTTAGGATAACACGGTAGAATGCTCATTGGCTGAAGTCATTATAAAATGGTATGCTAACTCATTGACCAAGGGTTATTGTAGAGTCTGTCAAGCTATCTTTCATTGTCTGTGAACGTACAGTAGCTGTCCAAACGTAGAAGAAAACATTATTATGGTACCAAAATAGACTTAGGTATGTCTTTAAAGAAAAATATTTCAGAGACAAGTATATTAAAACCAGTATTTGCTGTTTTGGCAATGTTATGTTTGATCATACATTTCTGAGTCTAGTAGGATCCTGTGGGAAATTTTTACATACCCGCTTTCACTGCTGTATGGAAAAGGGTATTACTGCTTCCCTATCCCAAAGTCTAAACCCTCTGTAGACAGAGACACTATCTTATGAGTATACTTAACGTAGCACAAACTCTGATATGTAGTAGAGGCCAACAAAATACCAGCATGTAAGTAAGACTTGTTGAGTGATGCTGGAGGGGGCAGCAAGTAGAAGAGGCAAAGGTCCACCCCAGAGGCTAACACCTAGCTTCCACAGGGTTGAAGTTTCTTGATCTCAGCACGACTGACATTTTGCGCCAGATAACCCTTTGCTGTGGGGGCTGTCCAGCATGTTACCTCAGGCTTAGCAGCGTCCTTGGCTTCTACTCACTAGGTGCCATGGCACCAGCCCCACAACATGAAGACCAAAAATGTTTCTAGACATTGCCAAATGTCCCCTTTGGTGGGGGTGGGGGGTTGCCTCCGATTGAGATGCTGCATTAAATCCGTCTCATTGATTTTCTTTCAATCACCAGATTCAGGTCTGGGCAAAAGAAGGCAACTCCTGGTCTAGAGAGATCAGGATTGTTATGTCATGTTATGAGAGAATATACAATCATAGCTAAATTCTGAGGATCACTCTGTGCACACTTATTTATACTCACCTATCTCTGTTACTCTAATAAAATACTGGGCAATTTGTATTTATGTATATGTATAGGACAGAAAGAGGAAAAGTAGAAAAAATTGGATTTATTGGGAGTAGTTGAGCAATACTGCAAATGAATTATTTACTCATATTTGGCAGAACCCTTTGCGGCCTCAAGCTTCAGGAGGACAGATAAGTCCCTCAGCTCCATGACCAGGTGACCAAGGAGAGCTCTCATATCCTGCACTTGTTTGAGAAGAATGCCCATCTGGTGATACAGATGGGGGTCTGGCACCTGCAGAGGAGAGAAGCCTGGATCCTTAGAAGGGGTGGACAGTGGAGGCTGAGGTCCAGGGGAAGCAGTTGGAGGAGATTCTGGAACAGCTGATTTCTGAGGAACTGGATTCAAGGTGGGGGGTGCAGTAGAGCTGGAGGGACCTGCATTATGGGGTAGGGGGCACATATTATAAGAGTGCTGTCTGACTCTGACCCTAACCTCATATTTGTGGTCAATTTTTCTTTTCTGAAAGTGGACCCCACATTGGACCCCACAATGCCAGCAGAGGTTTGAGGACTCCCTCGTGGTCAAAATTTGAATCTGAAGCTTGGCTACCTCAGTTTGAAAATCTTCAGTGATGAGGCTTCATCCTTACAGGGCTATAGATATTAGCCAATTCTTACTCTATCAAGGCAGAACCCAATTCCCTGCAGTATAGATGCGGTAATTGGTCCTAGGTCAACATCTTCACTGTATATGACACTAGTGTAATTCCTTGTCTTTGTGTCAGCCTTCAGTGCTTCTAGGACACCTCCATTAGCCCTTTGGGTCACCTCCTCTTCAAGATGAGAATCTTCTATGCCCCCCATTATTTTTCTTATGACATGACTTCAACCCCCTCATTACCCTGGTTACCACCTCCTCTGGATAAATTATTTCAGGTCAAATGCAGCCTTTTTAATTGGGGGTCCCTGAACGGAGCATAAACTCCAGACCACTTCATCTTCATTCTAGATACTATATTCCTGTAGATGCCCAGAGTTCATGTAGGGAGCATAAGGTCTATGGGGCAGCAGCTGTGGAGCTGGCTCAGGTCTTGGTTTGGTGACGCGTGCACCATGGTCTGAGGGAGAAGTTCCCTATCTGTGCTCTCTTCCATCCCCAACTCCGGCTTACGATTCCTGCCTCCTCTGTGTCCTTTCTTTACCTGCTCATACCAAACCCCAGCTCATGGGTCCAATCCTTCCCCCCACTTTTCATACATGCCAGACAAATACACACTAACTTACCCTGCACCCGGATCTCCAGCTTAGAGCTCTGTTTCCAAACTTGGTTGTCCTCAGTGGTTGCTTCACACCAGTAGGACCCAGAGTGTCCCTCTGAAACTGTGGGGATTTGGAATTCCGGGGAGAGGCCCCTGCTGCGCACTGTCTTGCTATCCTTGTAGAAGGAGAAGAAGAGCCGAGCGGTTGACCTCTGCAGGGGCAGCTTTGTCTGACAGCTCAGGGTCACCGGGTCCCCCTTTTGGGGCTCAGCTGAAGGGGTGGCTCTGAGAAGTGGGGCTGGAAACAGTTCTGGGGGAGAGATAGGTGAGAAAGAAGAGCTCAGCCATCGTACATTCAGGTGGACCCATGCCAGGCAAAGAACCCAGTCACACTTTCCTCCCCCTAATCCCATCAGGAACGAGCACTCTGAGCAAAGCTGCATCAGAACCTTTCAAATCTTCTCTCTTGAACGAGACAAGATTAGAAGAGACCCAGAGGTGGGCAAATCTGACAATAGTCCAGACGCCCAATCAGTGAACTTTGGGAAGCATGGATCTGTATGATAGAGCTGTGGGAAGCATACTGAAGGTGGAGAGGGCTGAATGACTTGAGAATGCAATGCTGAGATGCTGCCCCTCCTGAAACCCAACTTGGGCATTAGCCAGCAACCTGTTCCTTAGCCTTCAGTGATCTTGCCACCTCCAGTGAAAGACGGTCTTGGTTCCTCTGTGTCTCCCCACCTGCCTCTGCCACAATGACACTGCCTCCAACTCTCACCTTGGACCTTGATGGCCACGGGAGATGCTGTTTCTGGACTCCCAGGACCAGGACTCCTGAAGATGCCACTGCAGTGATAGTGCCCACTGTCAGCCTCTTGCACCACGGCGATGGAGAATTCCCTATTAGGTCCAGGAGGACCCATTGCTGAGCCATCTCGGTAGAAGGTCACCTGGGTCAGTGGCCAGTCTTGCCAGGCTTGGCAGCGTAGAATCAGTGGGTCTCCTTCAAATATAGGGCTGACTGGACCTTGGAGGATCAGCCAGTCTGTGGCCCAAAGCAAGAGTTGAGCATGATCCACTGCTTTCCATGGGAGCTCCCCGTACTACCCACATAGACTTCCCTCTAAGCTTTCTCTGAGGGTCCGGATAATTTTCGCCCCTAGTTGGGAATGTAGAACAACTTCTCTAAGACTTAAGACTGAGGGAACCCTGGCATCTGTGGGCTAAATATGGGGAAGAAGGCACAGAGTCCCCCCCTTATCCACAGTTTTGCTTTCCATGGTCAACTGCAGTCCAGACCCAAATGATTCTCCTTCTGACATATCATCAGAAAATCAGTAGTAGCTTAACACTACATCATAATGCCTATGTCATTCCCCTCACTTATCTTATCAAGTAGGCATTTTATCATCTCACATCATCACAAGATAGGTAAGTATTAGTACAATAAGGTATTTTGAGAGAGGGAGAGACTATTCTCATAACTTTTACAACAGAACATTGTTATAACTATTCTATTTTATTATTAGGTATTGTTGTTAATCTCTTACTGATCTCTTACTGTGCCTAATTTATATTTTATCATAGGTATATAGGTATAGAAAAAACTTAGTATATTTAAGCTTTGGAACTCTCTGCAGTTCCAGGCATCCACTGGGGGTTTGGGAACATATCCTCCATGGATAAGGTGTGGGGGAGGGGGAGGGGGGAGCTACTGTATCTCATCCCATGGCCAGTTTCTTGGGGCGCCTTCCTGAGTGGGTTGGTGAACTAAACAGACAGGTTTGGGAAATGGGAGAAAGAGAAGGCCTGCACAAGTCAGTCCTTCCCAAGACCTCACCGTAAGACACAATCAGATGGAAGGGTTTACTGAAAGTGTAGCCCTTGACCTGGAAGTCAACTTCCCTTGGGTCCGTCAAGTCCTCCTGGATACCACAGCTGCTGTCTTGGGTCCTGACCGGTCCTTCACATTGTAGCGTCTCAAAAGTGGCAGCTGAGGAGGGCATGGTTTGAGAACCAGAAAACAATGCTGTGACTTGAAGGAAGAAGACAGAAAACTGCCCTCCACAAGGGAATCTCCAGGGGAATCATCCTTTTTAGAGAGAGAAGGGGAAGACGCCAAAACACATATGGGTCTCTTGACCAAATACTTTTGGCTTGATTCACTGGCTTTCAGGTGCTCTCAGGGAATGGACCGTGCTATGGGGACGAGGTTGGGGAGAGAATGGCAGAATGTGAACTCACCAGCATGACATCCAGCTGTTGGCGCAGGAAACCAGAGGCCAAAGGCAACGATGACCCCAGAGCAGGCAGACACAGGACATGAGGGAAAGGGAGATGATCAGATTTTAACACACACTGGGGGTATTTAATGTATGCTACACACCGCTAGGCACTTGTACACATGATGTTACTTCATCTTGACAAGACCGCTGGGTATGCCATCTCACTCCCAATTTTACAAAGCTAACAGAAACAGGCTTAGAGCAGTTCATTAACTTACCCAAAATTTCAAAAGGAAGTAGGGAATGGAGCAAGAAAGGAAGGTATGTCTGATCCAAAATCAGTGTTCTTTTTCCTTCATGGTTTAGACTTGATCAACTGTAAGTCTCAGACCTTCCTTGGGGGGGTTTCCTTCCATATTTTTATTTTCTCAAAATTCCCTTGGCTCTTCAACCATGAATGTATTATCTACCAATTAGCTTTCAGTACCAAGTGGTGTCTCCTCCTTCCTTGTTACCTCCTTTCGGGTCTTCATTTTTCAGCCATTTCTACCTTGATGTCCTCTGTCCCTTGAACTTTCCATGACAACAGTGGAGCCCTTCCTATGTCCTTCCCTCTACTCCAAACCTCTGCTCCCAGTCTGTACTGGTAACTATGGAACAATTCTTTCCTTGCTTCCAGGCTAAAACTTCCAGGTAAGGATTTCGCACTGCATCTCCTCCACCTATCTCTTAGCTCCATGGTTGACGCAGGCAAGGTAATTTCCATTTTTCCCATTTTCATGACTGCTTCTTGTCCCTTAATCCCTCTCCAATTCTTCTGGCTCCATCGTCATTCACATATACTCAATTCTTCACTCCGTTCTTTCCTGACCCACTTGCCTTTGCTCCCTTCCACTCCCAAAGGCCCCAAACTCTTCTTGGACCCTGTAACTTCCCCTAGCAAGGCCCGTTTCCACTTCCTAATTCTCATTACATCAGTACCAGGTGTTTTCTTTAGATCCTCCCTCAGCTCCCTTCACCACCCTGCTGCTACCTTTTTCAGTTCCTCTGCTATCATTCAACTAGACTCAGCCTCCACTCCTGTTTGAAAATGAACTTGTGGGTTGCCAGGCACTTTCGCTCAATAAATTATGTGGTAGGCATTAGTCTCATTTTATGAATAAGAAAATGGAATTAGAGGGGCGCCTGGGTGGCTCAGTGAAGCATCTGCATTGGGCTCAGGTCACGATCCCTGGGTCCTGGGACTGAGCCCAACGTCAGGCTCTCTGCTCAGCAGGGAGTCTGCTTTTCCCTCTCCCTTTGCCCCTCCCCTGCATTCACATGCGCTCTCTCTCTCTGTCTCTCAAATAAATAAATAACGTCTTAAAAAAAAAAGAAAAGAAAAGAAAATGGGGAGCGCCTGGGTGGCTCAGTCGTTAAGCGTCTACCTTTGGCCCAGGGCATGATCCCAAGGGCCTGGGATGGAGTCCCGCATCAGGCTCTCTGCTCCGTAGGGAGCCTGCTTCTCCCTCTCCCACTCCCCCTGCTTGTGTTCCCTCTCTCGCTGGCTGTCTCTCTCTCTGTCAATTAAATAAATAAAATCTTTAAAAAAGAAAAGAAAATGGAATTAGAGGTATAAAAAGTGAATTTTCCAGGGCAACATAGAGCTAGTTAATAGAAGAAGAACAGCTTGAGACCAGCAGTGTCTGGAATTCTTGCCAGAATACCAGTGCTGTATCTTCATACAGTCACCCAGTCCTGCTTGTACCAGTTCAATAAAATGATTCAACAAAATTTTTGTGCAGGGGCAATGCAATTGCTAAAAATTCAAACATAAATTTGACAAGGTTAAAAAACAAAAAAAGCATTGTCCTTGTCTGCAAATAACTCAGTTTAGTGGACAGCGCTGTCTTATGAAGAGATTATTTCAGCATGAGGCGGAAAGTAATAACAAAGGCATACGACAGGCAGCCACTGGGACAAAAAGGAGGGTACAAAGAAGGTTCCCCGGTGAAGATGCCATCTATGCAGAATATTTAGGGATGCCTAAAAATTTGTGAGTGAGAGGGATCGGGGGCCATGGAGGAGCTCATCTCAAGCAGAGGTAGCAATATGAGCTAAGCTTGGAGATAGGTAAGAACCTGGTGTGTGAATGGATAAATACAAGCAGGTTAGGGTTTATTACAGCATAATACGCAGGGCTCACAAGGTAACAGCAGAGCCTGCAGAGGTTAAATAGGAACCAGGCTATGGTGGGCCTTGTGCACGTTGACTGCGGACTGCAGAATCCATTTCAAGGGCACAAGGCCGAGACACGGAGGATAGTCAGGAACTTATTGGACTATCCAAAGTCTGCAATGAGGGCTTTTCCTAGCATACTATTAGTTCTGTTTCAAGGAGGGGACTGTCTGTAAGAACAGTTTAGAAGGTATATTTTGCAAAACCTGCTGATTGATCATATGCAGAGGATGGAGAGGGAAGAGTCTAGGTGTTCTCCCAAGTTTTTGGCCTGGATGCCCAGCTGGATGCCATGAATTGAGATCAGACATAGTGAAAGATGAAATTAGGAGAGGCAGGGGACAGGAGGACAGATGAGTTCAGCTCTTATCATATTGTGCTGAGATACCTGTCAAACATGGAGGTACATATGTCTCGTACAAAGTTGGATCTTTGACTGTGAAACTCAAAAGCACAATTAGGATTGGGCGTATGACTTTGGACTCTTAAGTAGATAGTTGTAGCGGTAAAAATGATACAGATAAATGAACTCACTAAGGAGCTGTGTAAAGAGTGAAGGGTAGGGAGGCAGGAATGCAACAGTAGAAAACACAAGTCTTCAAGAGGAAGAGAACAGAAGCCACCCAAGGGACAAAAACACGTACAAGGAGAGCAAGGAGAAAATGGCACGTGGAAGTCAGGCGAGCAGAGAATGTCGAGAAAGAATAAGTGGCCAACATTGCCCAATGCAGCAGAGAAGTCCAGCAGTAGAACTAAAAGGTGGGCAATGGTGCAATCGATATGGAAGTCATAGCACCCTGGGCAAAACTGATTCCAGTGGAAGCCAGATGGGGAGCACTGAGGTATGAGCGAGAAGTGAGGAAGTGGAGAAAGCAAGTGCAAACTTTCTTTCAAGAATTTGAGAAAAGGAAGGAAAAGAGTTGAGGTGGTAAATGGGGCATCACAGTCAAGGGGACTTTTAGAATGGAAAAGGCTTGAAGATTTTTATATTCAGAAAGAGACATTCAATCCAACACACCAGACTTTGTAATATCTTTCCTTCATTTCCCACCTGCATATTGCTTCTTTGGGCCAAAGTCAATCCACATACCTTTACATTGATCAAAGTCAGGCGTATCTCCATTCCCACACCAACGTCCAAACATATCACTTACCCAGTAGCATCTGGACTGCCCAGAGCATGGTAGGAGAGAAGTAGAGGACCCCAGCCGCGAGGACACAGCTCAGCTTCATGGTGACTGTTTAGGTCTCCTGCAGCCTCTAACGCACTGATTTTCTTCAACATGAAACCTCTCAAATTAGAAAAGAGGAAGTAAATCTAACTGTCTCATCTTCTTGCATCTGCGACCTATTTTCAACTTTGTGATTGGCTTTCATCATTCAGATTTGTCTAGGTTGGCCCCAGCATCGCCTACATCCTTAGGATTGTGGATGAAATAGTAACACCCTGAATTTTCCAAGAATTCTCCCATAGAGCTCAGAGAACTTCCAAAGCACGTAATTGTCTGATATCCTTCTGGCCTTCATGACGCTCTGGGAAGGGTCAGTGCAACAACCTTTCATTTCACTGGCGAAGCAGCTGGGGACGAGAGGCAGGAAATTGCTTGAAGGCAACACAGAGATTCACTGGGAGAGCAACGATGAGAATTCATGTGTCCTGTCCTAACCTGCTCCAAGGTTTCCGTGTTTCTAGTGACCAGACTGTCAGAGAGGGAAGTAGATTGGTAATGACACCTGATCAGATATCAGATTAGTCCCTTGTGGGCTCCAACCATCCAAAGCCCACACAAATTTGTACGCAAATTTCTCTAGACTCATGTCTCGGCTCTCGGTTTCTGCAGCAAGATTAAAGCTATTCGGTCTCAGAGGAAATCTGAGTCTGAGGCAGAGTCCCCTGGGAAAGAGGAGAGGAAAGCAGAAAATTGCCTTCCAGAGGACATAGCAGTAAGCCCAGGGCTCAGGCCCAGGGCCAAAGCTTGAGCCACTGATCCTGAGGAAACTAGAGACAGGAGGCATCGGATAGCTGGAGAGACCTAAGGAGACTCAGGATAAGGGCGATATGGAGGCGATAGCATCTCTCTTCAGCTCCAGGTGGCCTTATGGGAACGTTGTCCTTGCCTCTGAATGTTTACTGTTGGGTCAAGGCCTCCTTAATGGCAGGGCTCATGACTCTTGTTCCAGGGACCACACTCCTTACCGCCCTCCCCCATCATAACACCCACCATGAGATGAAACAAGTCATCAGAAATGGGAGAAAGCAGTCCTGCTTGAAGGCAGAGGGAGCACCAGCATGACCCCTCAGCTGTGCAAAAACCACAGGTCAGAGCAGACATATTAGCAACACGAGCCTGAGAGAACGGATATTTCTCAATCTAAAATAGCGTTTAGAATAAATTTTCCATTATCTGAGAGGCATGTATTTTTGAGCAGGTGGCCCCAGGGAATCCAGCGGGGGTTGAATATGGGTGTGGGGAGAGTCAGTGAAGCAGTAAGCCTTGCAGCTGATGTGATGCGAAAGACCGAGCAGTCTCAGAAGAGGAAGAAAATTCTTGGCCGGACCTAATCAAAATTAAGAAAATGAAATGTGTTTACATGGACCTCCACTCCTAACGCTCCTTAGAACAGAGTCTCAGGGTAAGATAAGTCTTCAAGGGGCTTCTAAACCAACCACATAACTCTGTCCCTTCTCAGGCTGAACCTTCTCTTCAACTGCCCTTCCACACTGTCCTACCTGGACAGACACCCTCCTCCGTACCATCTGCATCAACTCACGAGATCTCAATATGAGAAGCAAGAAGGCCTCTGAAGACGTGGGGTGAAGCCATCGTATTCTTCACACTTAAATTCCTACTAAGGCCTCTGGGAATTTTACTCACTTGAAGCCTCATGGATGAACTATTTAGAGTAGTAGGAAAAGGCAACCTTGGGCCTTGCTCTGTGCTTGTGAAGACTGAAATCCAGTTCACCGAGTTAGCTCTGCCATCGAGCTCATCCCCGAATTCTCATGGGGAGATGGGGAGTTCTTGACATCACCCCATCCCAACACCATGGGTTAATGGCTGTTACCAGTCCCAGCTGCACCTGGCTTGTCGCTAGTGGGCTGATGCTTATTTTTCCTTTGTTTTTAATTGGGTAAAGATATTTATAAAAGATGTGAAGGTTTAAAGAGTAATAGTGCAATATGCAGTTTTGTACCCTTGTGCAATTGAAGAAATAGAATAACACCCTCGGGGCGCCTGGGTGGCACAGCGGTTAAGCGCCTGCCTTTGGCTCAGGGCGTGATCCGGCGTTGTGGGATCGAGCCCCACATCAGGCTCTTCCGCTGTGAGCCTTCTTCTTCCTCTCCCGCTCCCCCTGCTTGTGTTCCCTCTCTCGCTGGCTGTTTCTATCTCTGTCAAAAAAATAAATAAAATCTTTAAAAAAAAAAAAAAAGAATAACACCCTCACCCTGGAAGCACAGTGTGAAGTCCCTTCTGATTACATTCTCTTCCTTCCCCATGATAATCATCCACAACCCTGATCTTGAATTTATTGCCCCCCTTTATTTTATAGTTGTAATAATTTTGTACTTCAGAGATTTTAATAAATAGAATCATATTATATTTATTGTTCTGAGACTTGCTTTCTTCTTTTTTCTTGTGAATTTCTTTTATTAGCCTTTTGCTTGGTCCTTAATTCTTTATCTGTCATCCTTCAGGTCAGGTGTGTGTGTGTGTGTGTGTGTGTGTGTGTGTGTGTGTAGGACATTTAAACGCGATTTTTTAAGAGTAGTTTGAGATTCACAGCAAAATTGAGGGGAAGGTGTAAAAAGTGCCCACGTACCCATGCCCCTACACACCCACAACCTTCGTCATTATCAACATTCTCCCAAGAGTGGTACATCTGTTACAGCTGATAAACCTACACTGACACATGATCATCACTCAAAATCCATAGTTTACGTTAGAGTTTACTCTTGGTGTTTACACCCTGTAGGTTTGGACAAATGCATAATGACAGATATCCGTTATTATAGTATCACGCGGAGTACTTTCACTGCCTTAACCACTTTGCGCTCTGCTGTTCATCCTAAACCCTAGTAACCATTGGTCTTTTTACTGTCTCTATAATTTTGCCTTTTCCAGAATGTCACAGAGATGGAATCATACAGTGTGTAACCTTTTCAGATTGACTTCTTTCACTTAGCAATGTGTATTTGGTTTTCCTCCATGTCTTTTTCTGGCTTGGTGGCTCATGTTTTTTTAGTCCAGAATAAAATAAATAAAACTACTATGGACATTTATATACCAGTTGTTGCATACACATAGGCTTATTTATTTATTTATAGTGAGCTATAATTGACATCTAACGTTATATTAGTTCAGGTGTACAACGTAATTCTTCCGTATTTGTATATATCGCAGAATGGCTACCACGACTCTAATTAACACCCACCACCACACAGGGCCACAGATTTTTTTCTTGTGATGAGAACTTTTAAGATCTACTCTCTTAGCAACTTTCAAATATACAATCCAACATTATTACCTAGAGTCACCATGCTGTAGTTATATTCCCAGGATTTACTAGCTTTCCTTTTTATTGAGTAACCAAGAGTAGACGGCTGGCTCATAGAGGTATAAGTGTATGATTCATTTTCTTATTTTTATTTTTAAATTTTTATTTGTTGATGTAAGTATGTATTATGTATTTCTATAATTTTTTTATTGTCATAAAATACACATAACACAAAGTCAACCATCTTAACCATGTTTAAGTGTCCAGTTCAGTGGTATTACACATTCATAATATTGTGCTACCATCACCACCATCCATCCCCATCATTCTTTTCATCTTGTGAAACTGAAACTCTGTCCCTGTTAAACAAGAACTCTTCATCTTCCCAAGTAGCAGGGCATCCACCATTCTACCTTCTATCTCTGTAATTTTGACTAAGTACAGCAGATAAGTAGAATCTCAAAGTATTTGTTTTCCGTGACTGGCTTAGTTCACTTAGCATAATGTCTTGAAGATGCATCCATGTTGAAGCCTATGTCAGACTTTTCCTTTCTTTTGGGGGGGCACCTGGGTGTGTCAGTCAGTGACACGTCTGCCTTCCGCTCAGGTCATGATCCCGGGGTCCTGGGATCGAGTCCCGCATCGGGCTCCCTGCTCAGTGGGGAGCCTGCTTCTCTCTCTGCTTCTGCCCCTCCATCCTGCTTGCGCTCGCTCTCTCTCTCTCTCTGACAAATAGATAAATAACATCTTTTTTAAAAATTTAAAAAAAGAATTTCCTTCCTTTTTAAGGTTGAATAATAAATATTACACTGTAGGTATATACCGTATTTTGCTTATCCATGGACGGACAGTTGGGCTGCTTCCACAATTTAGCTATTGTGAGTAATGCTGCTGAGTACATGGGTGTACAAATACCGCTTCGAGACCCTCAATTCTTTGGGGTGTATACCCACAAGTGGAATTTCTGGATCATATCATACTATTTTTAACTTTCTGAGGAACCACCATTCACTTTCCGCAGCAGCTGTGCTAATTTATGTTCCCACCAGCAGGGCACAAGTGTTCCAATTGCTCCAGGTCCTCAGCAATACTTGTCGTTTTCTGGTTTTTTTCTGCTGGCAGCCGTGCTATTGCGTGTAAGGCAGTCTCTATTATAGTTCTAATTTGCATCTCCCTACTGATTAGTGACCTTGAGGATCTTTTTATGTGCTTATTGGCCATTTGTTTATCTTCTTTAGAAAAATGTCTATTCAAATTCTTTGCCCATTTTAAAATTTGATTTTGTTGTTGTTGTTGTTGAGTTTTAGGAGTTCTCTACATGTTCTGGGCATGAACCCCTTAGCAGATTTATGATTTGCAAACGGTCTCACTCGTCCTGTGGGTCGCCTTTTTGTTATGTTGATATTGTCTTTTGATGCACAAAATTTTTAAGTTTTTATAAAGTTTCATTTATCTTTTTTTCTTTTGTTGCCTGTACCTTTGGTGTCATATCCGAGAAATCAATGCTAAATTCAATGCCATGAAATTTTGCCCCATGTGGTTTTTTTCCTAAGGGTTTTATAGTTTCAAGTCTAATATGTTTAACTATTTAAGAAACTGCCACACTGTTTCTTTCCAAGTCGTTGAATCATTTTACAAGCCCACTCGCAGTGTAGGAGAGCTCCGGTTGCTTGTTCATCTCTTCCAAGAGAAAGACAAAAGGAATAAAGGGAGGGAGCAAGAAAGGGAGCGAGGGAGAGAAGGAGGGAAAACAGGAAGGAAGGAGGGAAGAAAGCAGGAGGGAAGAAAGGAGAGAGGCAGGGGAGGGGAAAACAAAAAAGAGAATACGCTCGGGTCTAGTTTCAGGTTGCTCAGGCAGAACTGGAAGAGTCCACTAAGCCAGCCACGAATTGACACGCCCTAGATGCACGCTTTTCGTGCACAGCTCAGAACGTGCATTCAGAAAGCATGCACGAGGATGCCCTGAGTCTCCCACGCACCAAACCTCTCGCTCAATTGTTTCTCTTTCAGGAAATGGCTCCAATTCCTCAAGAAAGCTAATCCCTCACCCCGAGGACACTGGAAGTATGAGAAACTCACTCTGCTGCCAGGTGGATCTCATTTTCATAAGGAAAAGGCACATATTCCTGGAATATAGTGCCCTGAGCTTTTCCTTTAACTTGGCTGCTGGCAGCAAAAAAAAAAAGAATTAAGGATATTTCACAGAGGATAGTGCCCTGAGCTTTTTCTCCTTGAGAAATTAATACTGGTTGAGGTTCTTGGGCCAGAGAGGATTGAAAAATATATGTGTGTGTATTTTTTTTCTCACTCTTTCTGTGATGGGTCTGTGGATTCACCCAGCAAGACAGACTAACTCTGAGCTGGCAAGGGGTACAGCACAGAGGAGGCAGGCTCCTGCTGGGGCCCGAGACGATGATCTGTCTCCCTTCTCTTTGCTGCTTTACTTGGGCCTGTCAACACAGAGCACAGCCTTCGGTTCTCAGCTGCTCGGTGTCTCGCTTCATTTATAATTTGTTAATTAACTGAAATACATCTCTCAGTGTCTTTGTTGAAGTAGACTGTCGAGCAGAACCACAGGTCTTCCCCCACCCCCAACATACATGAATGAAAAAATGAAAGTGTCAGTAACTGCTTCTTACTTGACAGAGCAATTTTACAACTGTTTGTTCTGTGCAGGAATACAGAGATGTCAATTACAACATTTATTGCCCAGACAACACATTCTAAGACAAGATAACCAAGTAGAATCGTGGGTTTCCTTTTGAAGGTGATTTTCATTGAACATGGCAACTTTTTAGGACGTTCTCCCACAAGGCCCCGTTAGCCAAGTGTTACTTCCAAAAACAGGTGGATATTAACGCAGCAAGTTGGTAAACAATTACGAATATTCACACAAGCCTCTATTTTGCTCAAGAAAACAAGCTTGATAGTCTCATAAAACTCTTTAGTTTAACACCTTATCATATCGGATTCTTTGGGCCAGCTTTATGATGTACAAGGATAATGCTCCCTCTGTTGATTCAGAAGAGAAGGGACACTTCTTTCATCTCTTTCAAGACTCCTTTTATTAACTACAAAGACTTTCATTTTGAAGTTTAGGGCCTGCAATTTTGTTGGTTATCACTGTAAGCAAAAAGAAGGCCTATAAAACTCTATTCTACTGGTAGAAATAAATAAGATTTTACTTAATATAACAACATAAGGCACACAGAACATCAAGCTTCCAAATGTTTTTTGCAACAATACTTGCTCATTGTAGAAAGCGTAGAAAATACAGAAAAAGGAAATAAAGAAGTAAAAATCATTTGTAATTCTTCTACCCAGAGACTTTTCCTATCGATAGCTTGGTTTATTCTCTTCTTAGGTGTTCCCCTCACCCAGCAAACTCAGAGGGAAAACACAGACTATGATTAATTTTATGTACTGGTAGAAAACATAAGTTTAACTATGTATATTAAATACATAAAGCTCCGGGGTGCCTGGCTGGTTCAGTTGGTTGGGTGTCTGACTCTTTCAGCTCAGGTCTAGACCTCAGGGTCATGAGTTCGGGCCTTGTGTTTGGCTCCACACTGGGCATGGAACCTACTTAAAAACAAACAAAGCAAAACAACCCCAACAAACAAACAAACAAACAAAAATACAAAGCACTAAAAAAAAATATATCTAAAACTCTAGATATCTGGAATAGGGAATGTGGAGTAGAGGTACTCTTCCTTATTTCTCCTACTAAATGCAACTAACAATTTTGGACATTACATATAAAAATAAAACCCTTAAAAATGTAAAGAAGAAGGCAAACCAGCTAGGGATCTTGGAAATCAAGGAACAAATGGTGGTCAGTTCCCTGGGTTTTCCTTTTGCTTTCTATATCCCAGACTTGGAGTTGAAAGAGCCAGCAGCCCAGAAATGCAGTGGCACAGAAAAAAAAAAAAAAAGAAAGAAAGAAAGAAAAGAAAAGAAATCTCCAGCAAAACCTGCTCTTTTTGGCCAAAGGACTGGAAAAAAGACGGTTTAGCATGACTGAAAACGTTTAGACCATAAATGTTCTACTTCGGCACCCTCAAAGGAAAAAACTATGGCCCTACTACCACCTACAAAAGCCTTAGAAAACTGGGGTGCCTGGCTGGCTCAGTCAGACTCTTCCTCTTGGGGTCATGAGTTCAAGCCTCATGTTGGGTGTGGAGATTACTAAAAACAAACCAACCAACCAACCTACAAAACAAAAACAAAAGCATTAGAAAAAGCGTCAGTAGACTTCAGAGAGGAGCAAATTACCACTGACCATTATATGGACATTATATAATAATAAAATGATCAATCCACCAAAAGACATCCCATATGTATATATATAAGACAACAGACCGCCAAACACGTGAAGCAAAAATGATAGAAAAGTTGACAAATCCACAATTATAGTTGGAAGCTTCAACACTCCTCTCAACAACTGTTAAAACAACTAAATAGAAAATCAACAAAGATACAGAAGAACCTACAATGCCAGCAACCAACAAGATCTAATCGGTATTTACAGAACACTCTGCCCAATAAGAGGAGAACATACATTGTTTTTAAGTGTCCATATACTAAAATAGACCATATCCTGGGCCAACAAAACTGCTCAACACATTTTCAAAAATTAAAATCACATAGGGGCGCCTGGGTGGCATAGTCATTAAGCGTCTGCCTTCGACTCAGGGCGTGATCCTGGCGTTCCGGGATCAAGCCCCACATCAGGCTCCTCTGCTATGAGCCTGCTTCTTCCTCTCCCACTCCCTCTGCTTGTGTTCCCTCTCTCTCTGGCTGTCTCTCTCTCTGTCAAATAAATAAATAAAATCTTTAAAAAATTAAATTAAAATCACATAGACACTCTGTGTGGAAAACGCACTGTTTTCCAGCCACAGTGGAATCAAACTAGAAATCAATCACAGAAAGAGAACAGAAAAATCTCTAAACAGTTGGAAACTAAGCAACATACTCCCAAATAATCCATGAGTCAAGGGAAATTAGAGGCACCTGGGTGGTTCAGTCGGTTAAGCATCTGCCTTCAGCTCAGGCCAGGATCCCAGAGTCCTGGGATCGAGCCCCACGTTAGACTCTCTGCTCAGTGGGAGAGGGAGCCTGCCTCTCCCTCTGTCACTCTGCCTACTTGTGTGCTCGCTCTCTCTCTCTCTCTGTCAAATAAATAAATAAAATATTGTTTAAAAGGGGGGAATTAAAAAAAATACACTGGATTGAATGAAAATGAAGAGACAACGTATCAAAATTTGTAGGACATAGTTAAAGCCGTATTGAAAGGGGAATGCATAGCACTAACCACATACATTAGAAAAGAGAAAAATATTAAATCAGCGAGCTGAGTTGCCTAGAAAAAGAAGAGCAAAACAAATCCAAACAAGATGAAAGAAGGAAATAATGAAGAGCAGAAAAACAATAAATTGGAAAATGGAAAAATAATAGAGAAAATTAGTGAGGTTAAAAAAAGAGAAAAGTAATTTTTCCTGAAAGGACTAATAAAACTGACAAACTTTTAGCAAGCCTGACAAAGAAAAAAAAAGAGAGGAAGAAGACATAAATCACCAATATCTGGGCAAAACAGAGGATATCACTACGGAAACTGCAGATATCAAAGGAGAGTAAGGGAACACTACAATTTGATACACATAAATTTGCTTAGATCAAATGGGTCAATTCCTTGAAAAGTGCAAACTACCATAATTCACCCAAAGTTAAATAGATAATTGAATAACCCTATAATTTTTTAAAAGATTTTTATTTGCTTGAGAGAGACTGAGAGAGACCGAGAGAGAGAGTATGGAGGGAGAGGGAGAAGCAGACTCCTGCTGAGCAGACAGCCTGGCATGGTCATCCATCCCAGGACCCTGAGATCATGCCCTGAACTGAACGCAGGCACTTAACCGACTGAGCCACCCAGACGCCCCAAATAACCCTATAATTATAAACGAAATTGAATTCATAATTTTATAACTCCCCAAAAGGAAATCTTAAGGCCCAGATGGTTTTCCTGGAGAAAAAATTTAAAGAATTAACTTCAATTCCACACAATTTTTCCGAATATAGAAGGGGCAATACATCCTAATTCATTTTAGGAAGTTAGTATTACCCTGATACCAAAGTCAAACAAAGAATACATGTTATTTTCAAGTGTCCATGGAACATATTTGAAATAGACCATAACCTGGGCCAAAACAAATACAGGCTTAACACACACACACACACACACACACCCCCCACAGACTCATATCTCTCATGTATATATATATATATATATATATATATATATATATATGCAATAATCCTTAAGAAAACATCAGCAAATAGAATTTAGTAACATATAAGAGAAATTATACATCATGACTATGTAGGGTTTATTCCTGAATACAAGGATGGTTCAATATTTTAAAAGTATTCAATTTAACCCACTGTATTAACAGACTAAGGAAGAAAGGTCACATGATAATGGTAATCAGTACAAGAAAGCACTTGATAAAATCAATACCCATTCATGATAAAAACTCTTAAAAAAAAAAACCACAACAGAATGGAAAGGAACTTCCTCAACTTGATAAAGAGCATCTACAAAAGACCTACAGCTAACACGGTATTTAACAATGAAAGCCTGCATGTTCTCCCCATGAGATAGGAAGTTAAAGATGACTGCTTTTACCACCCTTATTCAACATAATGTGGGAAGTTCTAGCTAGTCCAAGAGTAAGAAGAGAAAAGAAAAGAGAAGAAAAAAGAAAAGAAAAGAAAAGAAAAGAAAAGAAAAGAAAAGAAAAGAAAAGAAAAATCTTTCAGCCTGGAAAGAAAGAAATAAAAATATCCCTAATTGTACACAATATTATCACCTATGTAGAAAATCTCAAGAATCCCCAAAAAACCAAAAGTAATAAGTGAGTACCCAATAAGTTTGCAAAATACGAGGTAAACATAACAAATTTCAATTACATTTTTATTTATTTAAAAATAAACACACTGACTGAAATTTAAAATTCAATACCATTTATAATCACTAAAAAAATAGCATTAGTCTAATGAAGCATGTACAGGACTGATATGATGAAAACTATGTAACACAATGAAAGAAATTTTAAAAATATAAACAAATAAGACACATACCAGGTTCACAAAATAGAAAACTCAACATAGCAAAGAAGTCATTTCTCCTCAAACCAACACACAGCTTTGGCACAATTCCTGTCAAAACCCTAGCAAGACCTTTTTGTAGATATAGACAAAATTATTCTACAACGTATGTGGAAAGACAAAGGAACTAAGATAATTTTGGAAAAGGAGAATAAAGTGGGAGGAATCCATGTACTTGATTTCAAAACTTACTGCATAGCTGTAGTCAGCAAGACTGTGGTTTTGGCAGAGGGATTAAAACAGCCGTCTATATCAAACTTCAGAAGATAGTAAGACTAGGGGTGCCTGGGTGGCTCAGTCAGTTGAGCATCTGCGTTTGGCTAGGGTCATGATCTCGGGGTCCTGGGATCGGCTCCCTGCTCAGGAGGGAGTCTACTTCTCCCTCCTCCTCGACCCCTCCCCTGATTTGTGCTCTCACGCTCTCTCTCTCTCTCAAATAAATAATTAAATAAAATCTTAAAAAAAAGAAGAAAGTAAAACTAAAGTTATAGATAATTTAGAAACCAATAACAATGACAGGAAGGCATATCAAAATCCAATGGAGGTAGCCAAAATAACAAAAAGAGGAAAAGTTATAGCCTTTATGAATTTGTTCATAAACAGTTTAGAAATAAATGAGTAATGCAGTAAATCTAAATAAAGTAGAAGAAACAGAGCATTAGGAAACAAAAGACAAAGAAAGACCTGATCAATAAGACAAAATCTGTGATAGGACTGATAAAACAGACAAACCTTTGGCATGTCTGATTAAGATAAACAGATAAAGTGGTCCAGGTGGTTGCCTCTCCAACAGTCATTCCACCTCAGAAGGATTAAGCTAAGGAGGTTATGGTGGGCGATTCCCCTTTCTAGTGATTGATTTAGGAATGGGCATGTTACTCAGTCCTGACCAATATGATATGGCAAGATTGCTGGAGAAAGTTCAACACTCTTAAGAAAGAGATACACGGAAGAGGTAGTTAGTCCCTTTCTTTCTCTAGATTTTTGGGTATGATGCTCAGAGCTGCTATAATCATCTTGCCGCTAGCCCAAGGGCAGTGCCCAGAGAGTTGCAGGAAACTGGACCCAGAGTCTTGATGTCCTGGAGACATCCTGTCTCTGGACTTTTTGTTATATGAGATAATACATTTCCTTATTGTTTAAGCCAATCTGAATCATGCTTTCCTGTTGTTTCCAGCTGAAATCATCTAACTGATAGAAGAAAGAAAGCCCAAAAGCTAGGTATGTAAGTACAGACACATAAATTCTTACCAAAAAATAGGAAAAAAATGTAGTGTACATCTACATACCAGTAAGACGGATGACTTTTCACACTTGACTCCAAAAGAGATCGAAAAGCCTGCTGAGACCAGTAATGACAAGACACAAAAGTTTGTCAAAGATCTATCCCCAGGGGCGCCTGGGTGGCACAGCGGTTAAGCGTCTGCCTTCGGCTCAGGGCGTGATCCCAGCGTTATGGGATCGAGTCCCACGTCAGGCTCCTCCACTATGAGCCTGCTTCTTCCTCTCCCACTCCCCCTGCTTGTGTTCCCTCTCTCGCTGGCTGTCTATCTCTGTCGAATAAATAAATAAAATCTTTTAAAAAAAAAAAAAGATCTATCCCCAAAAAGGTATCAGCCCCGTAGGATATTATAGGAGGAGTCTATCAACCTAAATTATCTACTATAAGGGGAAGTTGACAGACCTTAGAAACTACAAGAAACAGGGCAGATTTAAGGATGCAGGGAGGTGGTCTCATCTAGGCAGTGCCATTGGGATGAATGAACTTCCCTGCCTTCAGTCAAGGTCTAATGCGTTCAGATTTAAATGGCAGGGAAACAGCGCAAGCTGCTTGACCAGCTTGGGTGCACACTGTCCTCTGGAATCAGGTTTGAAGTCCGCCCACCTATCGACATGGACTGAGAAGGGCAGTAGAGCTGTTTTGCCAAAGCAAAAGCAGTCTTTGTTACTAAAATCAGGGGAAATTCATGCTGGGTAGGGAACAGTAATAGAGTTCATCCTAATCAGAT
Source organism: Ursus maritimus (assembly GCF_017311325.1). NCBI lineage: Eukaryota > Metazoa > Chordata > Mammalia > Carnivora > Ursidae > Ursus > Ursus maritimus. The sequence goes on along the minus strand of NW_024424452.1, from coordinate 45,124,311 downwards.
TGGCAAAAATTAAAAATTTAAAGCGCCCAACACTGAGAAGGGTATCAGAAAATGGTCACTCTAATATACTTTGGGGGGACATGTAAGCTGCTTTTTAAGAGACAATACGAGAGTATCCTTTAAGCCAATGATTTTAATTTAGGAATTTATCCTTCAGAAATAGTGACATGTGCTGTCAAAGTTATCATCCAAAAACGCTGTTTGCTGCATCATCATGTGCAACACTGACCACGTGGTAACATTTAAAGTGTTGGTTAAATAAAATACAGTATATTGTTTGTACTATGGGCTACTATATAATCCTTAAAAAGAAAAAAGTTCCAGGGAAAGANNNGCTCCATAATACATTGTTAATCAAAAGAAACCAACTGCATACGCATATGTAAAGTATGGTCCCACTTTGGTCTTTAAAAAACCATAAAAAACCATAAATATGTGTCAGATGCACACCAAAAAGTCCAGAAACAAATCCGCACCAAAAGTTCAACAGCAGTTACCCACAGAAAGGGAAACAAGACTGGGTGCAGTGAAAAGGAACATTCACTTTTACTTCTTTATATTTCTGTAGTGTTTGAACTACATGCTTACAGTGAGCATGAATTTCTGCTTATGCGTGTTTATGAACATGTAAAAATATGATGTGATCCAATTTTTAAAATACATGCACCTGTTGCTACTGAGAGGAACATGGATTGGCACCCTGTAAATGTTGGCATTGATAGTGGTTTATAGACTTATAGATGATCTTAATTATCTCTTTTGCTTATCTGTATTTTAATTTTATAAAAAGAATATTAGTGTAGTAAAATAATTGACATAGAAATTTTTATTTCCTTTTGGAGATAAGTTGCTACCATGTAATTTATAAATAGATATACATTATTACATAAAAATGGGCAAGAATATGTGAACAGGAAAATCACAAAAGAAGAAATATGAATGGCTGATACTCCGAAACTCTCTAATTCTAAAGCACATAGTTTGGCATAAATTAAGCCCTCAATAACCTAGTAATCGTGTTACTACGATTACTTATTATAACAATAGGTGAGTGTGAAATCTGATTGTAGGACACTAAAATGTGAGTATCATAGGGGTAGGTGAACCACCTGGGTGACTCAGTCTGTTGAGCATCCAACTCCATTTCAGTTTGGGTGATGATCTCAGGGTCATGAGATCAATCCCTGCATCAGGCTCTGCGCTGGGCATGGAGCCTGCCTAAGATTCCCTCTCCCTCTCCCTCTGTCCCTCCCCAACCTCGCTCACAGACACACACACTCTTGCCCTCTTGCTCTCAAAAAAATAAAATGTATCACAGAAAGCCATGGAAACTATACAGGAAAGGAAGCTGCTGAATCCTGAATGCAAGAATGCTGCACAATGAAGCCATGAGAGAGTCCCAGGAAAATAAGGACGCCCACCAAACCCCCGGAGAAGCTGTCAGTCATGTTTTTAACCTGCCAGGATGGCTTCCCTGAGAAGGTCACATCCTTCTTGTAAATAGAGGAGAAGAGCAGGGGCAGGAAGAGTCAGCAGTCTCCATGGAGGACTCATCTGAAGGTTGGCTTCCTGAGAACTGGTGTTGCAAAACAAAGTAATTGTTTTCTTTGTCATGGGAGGAAGAGGAAGAACACACGGAAACCAGAAGACGATTTTTAAAGAACAGTATTCAGTTTTAAGACGAGGACATTCATCCTACACTCCAAATCTTCCCTCTCTTCCACCTCCTACCCATTAGGACCTTCCCAAGATTTTTTTTTTTTTTAAGATTTTATTTATTTATTTGACAGAGAGACAGCCAGCGAGAGAGGGAACACAAGCAGGGGGAGTGGGAGAGGAAGAAGCAGGTTCCCAGCAGAGAAGCCCGATGTGGGGCTCGAACCCACAACGCTGGGATCACACCCTGAGCCGAAGGCAGACACTTAACGACTGTGCTACCCAGACGCCCCCCAACCTTCCCAAGATTTTTATCCTTGAAAAGAAACCGGTCAGTCCACGCTCCAAACACTACAGCCTTTGAAAGGTAAAGGGCGTGTTGTTTTTCTAGTATTTTATTATAAAAGTAATACGTGGTCTGTACAGAAAAATAAAGAAGATAAAAATCACCAATAATCCCATCACCCTGAAACATCACTTTTAATATGTTGGCAAATAACTGTTAGTCTGTTTCGACATTCCTGAAACATATATGCCTACTTTATTTTTCTCAGGGAACCTGTAACATAAGCATTTCCCATATTGCTACGATCTCCTAATAAAAGTGATTTTTATCTGCCGTGTGGATGTATGCCGAAGACTCCTGATGGCAAGAAGTGCTGAGCACAGAAGGAACCAGGACAGTCAGTCATCTGGGACCATATTGTCTGGGACTTTTAGGACAGTTTGCTTCAGGATTCGTGCAGATGACCCTGGAAGGGTCCTTCTCCTTTTTGGGACTGCGGCATCCTCTTGTCCTCCCTGAGGGGAACTCAGGCCAGGCGTCCTGGCCTCTCTGATTCTCTTCCCCGGGGGTCTCAGGCAAGACAATGGAGACTAAATGTGGTTCTGGTAATCGGAGGCCTCTGCCTCTGCCTCTGCCTCTTCCTCCGGGTGCAAGAGAAGCGAGTAGGTGATGCTATTCTCGGCCTAGAGAACGCAGAACGGAGCAGTCAAAAGAATGAAGACAGCAGAGGAGGAGGGGAAAGGAGGAGATGGCTGGGGTGGCTCACCTCAATTTTGGCAGCCTCTTCAGTATCCGTGACATTGGCTGTGGGCAGAAAGAACGGAGGTCAGGGGCGCCTGTGGGGCTCAGTCAGTTAAGCGTCTCTCTTCTGCTCAGGTCATGATCTCAGGGTCCTGGGATCGAGTCCTGAGTCTGCTTCTCCCCCCTCTCTGCCCCCCAACCCCACTCGTGCTCTCTCTCTCTCCCCCAAATAAATAAATAAAGTCTTAAAAAAAAAAAAAAAGAAGAAGAACAGAGATGGGACAGGGTGTGGGAGTAGAGGAGGGGCCCACCACACTGCCACGGAGGCCGCAGCACGAAACCCCCAACCAGACATGGGACAAGGACCCGTAGGCCAAGGGCGTCGTTCACAGCCCAGACTCAGCCTCCCCTCCTGGCCACGCTGGCAGAGGGAGGCCCTCATCTGTGCTGCATGCTTTTCAGAGAACTGCTGACTTTTTCTAGAAGCCAACCAGCCAGCTTTAGGGATCTGAGATATTGGGGAAGAGATGGGGGGGATGTCCAGTATCACAGGGAAGTCAAGTCCAGGTTTTTGCCAACCACGGTCTTTAGGAGAGAAGACGGGCCGTTTCAGCCGGGCCAGATGCAGCGGTCCCGGGGGGGGGGGGCACTTTGAAGACTGTGGTGCTCGGTGACATTAAAAGGGAAGAAAGCGCAACAGTGAAAGTGAGGGAGGGAAAGAGGGAAGCAAGGCCTCAAGCCAGTACTTTCCCTGGTAAATAGCTAAAACACACCAAATTCCCACATGTTTTTTGCCAATAAATGCACTTTGCCAGTGTGAAAAGTAGTCTCAGTATCTGCAAAGCAGCATTCCTCAGGCCAGGGGGTAGGGGTGAGACAATACATCTAGTGTCTCCACTCACCCCCTGCAGACAGAGAGTCTCTGTTTGCCATGCTCCAGTTTCTGGAACAAACCACCTCCTGAATTCTCCTTCTAATGCATTTCTCAGCAATGCTAGCGAATAGCTCGCTGCTGGAAACCCTCAGCCCCCGTGCTCGGCTTCGTGACATAAGTGCTTGTGAAATGTATTTGTGCCAGTGTAGACAGAGCCAAACCTCCAAGGTTTGGCTGTCCCAGTTGTGTTTGGGCTTTTTTGTAGATCTTGTTTGGCCTGGTGCGGACTCAGGCCCGCATCCCCACTCGACGTGGCCAAGAACGCAAGGGCTTTGCTCAAAGCACAGCGGGACAAGGGCCAGTTTGCTCAAGCTCTCGAATCTGTTGGTTCCGCTCTGAGTCACACTCCAGCCACCTGACGCAGAGTCCTCGAGGGCCTCTTTTCCCTCTGTTCCTGTGGTCCAGGAGCCCCTCAAGAAAGGTCCAGGTTCCTGTGCTCTGGCTTGTTACAGTCAGGACGTCACCTGGGAAACTCCGGCTCCTGCCTGGGCCTGAGGTTGAACAGTCACTGGCTCTCAGAACATCAGACCCGGAAGGGCTTTGAGGTCACGAGGCCAATCCACTCATTTCCTCAGGGAGGTGACTGCACCCCGTGGTGGGGAACGTGAAAGATTCCACCCGCTGCTCGTGACAGAGCCGGGGCCAGGCCTGTGTTTCATAAACTTACACACGCGGGCATCAGAGCCAAACTTTGCCCAGCAGCGAAGCCCACGAAGGCACCCAGTCCCCTAGAACTTTCTCCAGCCCAGATGTCCTTGTAATGCTCCACTCCTCCCCCATCACTCCCTGAAACAGACTTCCTCGACGTGTCCAGGGATTATTCCCTAGGTCTCCCTCTCTTCTCCTCTTAATCCCGTGTGTCTCAGCCTTACCACTCCTAACCTCTGTCCTGTGCCAGGTCTGCCAAACCCCACGGAAGGACCCAGATGTCTCTGATGTCCTGCTCTGAAATGTTCCCAGCATTCCTGGCTCCAAAATTCGGACACAGCCCTCCCCTCTCTATCTGTGGCAGGTGGTCCTCTTCCCCTCATCCCCAGTGAGGTCCTCTTTAGGCCCAGGAGTTAGTCTCAGAACCGACCAAGCGATTTGAGTCCCTGCCCTCCTCCCACCGCCCCCTCCCTCTGCTGTGCTCCCAGCTGAACTCACACAAGCCACTTCCTGCGGGCTCCAATCCACCTGGCAGCCCAAGCAGGGCACCTTGAGCTCCCAGACAGAGAGCTGCACTCACCTGGTTCCTCAGGGAGGGTCTCTCCCATTTCCCTGTGCTTGGGGTTTCCTAGGGGAGCTATGAGGGGCACAGAGGAGGTTAGTAGGGTTATAGGGTGGGGCCTGAGTCCCCAGGCGAGGACCAGGGGCAGGATTGGGTTAGAACCAACAGAGACCTGTCCCCGGGGAGATGCCTCCCCACTCCCGGCTCTCCTGCCTGGGGCCTGCCTGGGGCCTGCCCGGGGCCTGCCCGGCCTGTAAAAGGACCATGGAGTTAACCGTGGGGACCCCTGGGACTGTCAGAAAGGCACTTGGCTGCATCTTTCTCAGACTTGCTCTGCCTTTTTAAAAGCTCTTTTTCCTCCCTCTCAGAGGCTCTGTGCATCTCCATATTGACTTATCATCAGCGACTGCGGGCCAGGCTGTGCACTGAGGCCCAAGTGTCTTGTGAGGAGCTGTCTCTTCTCCCTCTCAGTGGCTCAGAGTCTTTTTTCCCCTTCTTTCTCTGGGTGTCTTCAGACTCTCTCCAGCAAGCTAGCTCTCCAGTGCGATGAACTGTGACAATTTGCTTATTTGATTTCTAGGGTGCCCCGCCTCCTCTCTCAGCTCCTTCAGGGTAGTACTAGGGGGGAAGGAACTGCTTTCCAAGAGTCGAGGTTCTTCAGGGCACCCGTCTGTGAACAGAGGTTTAGTGAGGTCTCCCTGCCTGGCAAACCGTGCTGGGTGTGGGGGCAAGGGGGGAAGTGACTGAGGATTTTCGGTGACTTATGGTGACTTCCCTCCGGGAGTCTGCAACACAGTTCAGTTCTCTAACTGGTCTGCATGACCCCGGCCTTACCCATGTGTCTGCCCCGCCTCGTCTCTGCTCCCTGTGCCTGGCAGTTTACCGTTCCGACGCATCACACCTCTTACGGCGCCCTCCTTGCTTCCCCCCCAGCGCCGTCCCCGCCGCAGTGCTCCTCCCTTCCGTGCCTTGGCCCCCACGCCTGCAACGGTCTTCCAGGCCTCTCTGCCTGGCTGACTGCTACCCTCCAACGTCCCCCCTCCGTCATGAGAACAGCCCCCTCTCGTGCGCTGTGATGCACTCCGCTGGGGCTGAGCCCTCGGCCTCATCCATCCTCACGCCGCCCTGCGAGGTCGTGCTATTCGCGTCCTCATTTTCCAGATGAAGAAATACGGGCACAGAGATACTGAAGAACTCACCCAAGGTCACACAGCTGGTGCGCTGTGGAGCTGAGATGTAAACCGGGGTACCCCCCCCCCACGTGTGCTTGGGTCACCACATATACCACTACCTGCTGTGAAAGCTTCTCCAACCACTCGCCCCCCACTGGGTCCCGTGGGCTCTTGTGCCCCTCCCCCCATCACAGCCTTTGTGACTCTCTCATGGCTTTCAATCCACCTAATTCTGATGATTTACTTGTCCTTCCGTGTTCCCCACCACACTGTGAGCTCCTTGAGAGCAGGGACTGGACTTTCATCATCCATAGTGCCTAGCACAGGGCCTGACCCAGAAGCAAGTTTTTTCAAGCCTTGTTGAATAAATGAATGAAGGGTGGCTCAGTCGGTTAAGCCTCTGCCTCAGGCTCAGGGGAGCCTGCCTCTGCCTGCCTCTCTCTCTCTGTCTCTCATGAATAAATAAATAAAATCTTTTAAAAATCAATAAGTGAATGAATGAATGAATGAAATATGGGGCTCTGTCTGAACACAAGGATTCTCTTAGCCCCAAGAGGAGGCTACTGGCGATGTTTGGGGTTAGGGCCTTGGCCAAGTAGGAACTGACCACAAGAGGAACCTGGAGAAGCCACAAACCTGTAGTGTGCTTTTGCCTGAGACGGAACCAGGCCACTGCAGCAGCGAGGATGACCGCTGCAGCCAAGCCGGCCACAGCAGCCACGACTGACATCACCACGGAGGAGGTGCTCCAACTGGACTCTGGGGAAGACAGACCTCAGGACAGGTAGTACTGTCCCACCTCCCACGCTGTACCCCAGTGCTTCTCCCCGGGAGCTGCTTTGTGTCTGGGTCCCTTGTCCCTGTCCCTTGTCCCTTGTCCGGGTCCTCCCGCAACCTCACCTGTGTGACTGCAGTGTGGCTGGATTTGTGCCTCCCCCCTCACAGGGGTCTCCGCCCATCCAGTAAAGGCAGACTATTGAATGTGTGAGGCCGAGGGCAGGGCCCCTGTTGGCCCTCGGGGAGAGAAGGGAGGGGGACCGGAAGCCTCCCCTAGCTAGAGGCGCTGTAACTGAATCCCACAAGGCCCTGAACTGTCCGGGACTTGCCATGCCTTGGGGAGTGAATGGGTGTAAGAAGATGTAAGAAAACCTCAGCTCTTGGGAACGGCTGGGAGCGTTCCCCCCCTGCCCCGGTGTGGGGGCTCTGCTCCATTGTTGTCCTGAGGACAGGTCCTGCGCTTCAGGGGCACACAGCCTTTTCACCTGTGACCTGGAGCGGAGTGTCCCAAGCTCTAGCCCCTCCTGCTGCCCAGGGCCAATATTTATCACGCCCCCATTCCTCCCCGCCTCGCCTCAGGGCCCAGTTGTTTGCGCTCTGGCATTTCTCAGATCTCCAAGGAGGCCCATATGACCTTAGCCATAATGGTCTCATCCCCCCCAGTCATCATCCTTCCTCCATCCTGACAGAGTTCCCACCTTGGACAGTGATGGCCACAGACCGTGAGTAACGCAGCATCTGCCCTATCATCCCCGTGCAGTGGTAGTCGCCGCTGTGACTGACGTTCGCTTCTGGGATGAAGAACGTGGAATTCAGAGATGAAAACTGCTTGGATTTTCCATCCTGGAAGAATGTGATCTTGTACAGAGGCCTGTTCTTCCAGCTGTGGCATCTCAGCACGATGGGCTCCCCCTTCTGGAACACCAGGCGCGGGGTCTGGAGCAGCAGCCAGTCTGAAAGACACAAAGGGACCCTAGGACCCAGGAGGTCTTGACTCTGAGGCCATCCTTACCGGTGGGACACGGTGTGTGGAGGGAAGAGCTTAAGTTTGGGATCCAACGGCCCTGGTCTCTAATGCTGGCTCCATCGTTTGGGAGCTCTGTAGTCTTGGGCCTCTTCTGGGCCTTGGATTCCTCCTCTGTGAAAATGGACATAACAATACCATGCGTCTACGGTGGTCCCTGGCCCATAGGAGGTGTTCAGGATATGCTTGTCTTCTCTTTCCCATCCTGGGAGAGGGTAGCTTCAGCCCTGTCGTGCCCAACAGGCTCTTGCAGGAAGGATACAAGAGAGCCCGGGGTGCAGTCTGACCTAGGAGATGACATGTGAGGGGACACAGCAGAGACATGTCTTTCGGGAGAGTAGGAAGTCATGGACATCCAGCCAGCATTAGCTTGTTTGATGGATGTTGGTAAATGTGGAGATTTACCTCATCAGGGTCTTTGTCTGAAGGTGGGTCATTAGCCTGCTGTGTACTTTTTCCCTCCCAATGTTCATCCTTCTACTGAAGAAGAAAAAATATTTAGTATTTTTGTTGTATAGGGAATAAAGCCTGAGGTATTTGTACTCCTGACCTCAGCCCACATTCTCCTTTTCCCTAAAGCTGGAGGACGGAGCAGAGCTGGAATTGGAAAGACAGGTAGGGTAGAAGACAACAGCAGAATTAGGAGGGCACCTGGGTGGCTCAGTCAGTTAAGCATCTGCCTTCAGCTCAGGTCTTGAACCCGGGGTCCTGAGATTGAGACCCTGTGGGGCTCCCTGCTCAGTGGAGAGTCTGCTTCTTCCTCTCCCTCTGCCCCCAATGCCTGGCTCATGCTCTCTCTCTCTCTCAAATAAATAAATAATATCTCCAAAAAAATGAATTAGAAGGGAGTGGGGGTTGGGGGGTATAGGGGGCGGGGTGCATGAAGCATGACAACAGCCACCCATGTGCCCAGCAAGCACTCCATGCAGCCAGCCAGGATGTGGCCAACCAAGTCTGCACTGGCTGGTGACGTGGCCACGGATGCAGGAGGAGCTGCTCGATACCAAGGGAGTGAGCGCCGTCACAGAGGAAAGTTAGCCACAGCTGCAGCGGGAAATCCAGGGGCGGAGGGGGACACCAGATCTTGCTACTTGGGTGCCACAAGCTGGAAAATCCTACCTCTCCTGCTGGGGAGGCACATCTACCTTCCACCCGTTTCCTTGCCTTACCGTCCTCTGTATTCCTCCTCTTGGAGAACTGAGACCCTGGCTGGACACTGCACGCCGGGATGAGGCTGAGCCGTCCCGGGTCCCTAGACTGCCTCTCTCGTGAGATTGGATTAGGGCAGGTGGGAATGCTGAGAATTGTAAAGCTTTGAAAACATAAAGTAGAACCCAGAGAAAATGCCAAAGTTGCCATGTAGCCCCAGCAACCAATTCCTGCACTTCTCTTCTCTGCCTAGGTAATCCCCACACAGAAGACCCACGTGGCTGGAATGGCTCTTTCTTCCCTGCAGAGTCTCGGCTGGGACCAGGTTATAACCTGGATAATGGGGAGTGTCTGCCTTTGGCTGGTCTGTGCAAGGGGCCACCTCGGCTCTCCTTGAGGACATTTATCTTGGTGGAGATCTTGAGAGCAGGGGCCAGCTTCCTGTTTGTGGCACTCATGAGATGTTCTTCAAGTAATCAAAGGGCCTTCCCATCCATCTGGGAACGAAACTCCTCTGGAATCTCCTGGAAGCCTTGTAGAGAAGTGATAAACGCCCACATCTTTACACACCCGTGGCTACGCGGGAACACACTCAAGCTCGGGGGTGGGATGCTCTCACCTCCTTGCCTTCCTGCAGGGGCAGGGACATAGATGGGAGGCCTCAGGAGCTTCCCTCCAGGCCTGTCACTTCCTGCTGCACTGAGTGGGTGGGGGCGACAGGCCAGCTGTGTGCTTTTTTTTTTTTAAGGTTTTATTTATTTGACAGAGAGACAGCCAGCGAGAGAGGGAATACAAGCAGGGGGAGTGGGAGAGGAGGAAACAGGCTCCCAGCAGAGCAGGTAGCCCATGTGGGGCTCGATCCCAGGCCCCTGGGATCACGCCCTGAGCCGAAGGCAGACGCTTAACGACTACGCCACCCAGGCGCCCCCAGCTGTGTGCTTTTGAGGAAAATTTAGGCATCCAGTGAGGGAAAGGGACTACTTGAAGAGTAATAGTGAAAACAGTCATCATAGTCACGTGGTGGCTCTTCTTTACGGAGAAACTACTTTTTACCAGAAGCTTTGTAAAATCATTCATCTGTTTAGCAAACATTTATTAAACCCTGCCTCTGTCAGGGGCTGGAAATGCAAAGATAGTTAAAACACAACTTTCAGGGGGCGCCTGGCTGGCTCAGTCAGTTTAGCGTCCAGCCCTTGGATTTGGCTCAGGCCATGACCTCAGGGTGGTGAGATTGAGCCCTGTGTCGGGCTCTGTGCTGGGTATGGAGCCTGCTTGGGATGCTCTCTCTCTCTCTCTGCCTCTGCCCCTCCCTCCCTCTCTCTCTCTCTAATTAAAAAAAAAAAAATCAACACAACTTTCAGGTCAAGTTGCATGGAGCGTAGGGGGGCAGGGAAATGCTGATTCCCACCAGGACCTGGGGAGGGAGACATTAATACCCCCACGAGCAGACAAGGAATCAAATCCAAGGGCAGACGAATCACCATATTCACATGGCTAGTGGTGTAGGCCGAAGACTCCGCTGTGGTCTATGCTTTGTGATGGCTACAGAAACGGGTTTTTATGCAGTCAGAATTTCCTTCTGCTTCTCTCATACCCTACATGCCTGTTTGAGGCCTTGTAACCTTCTTGCTCCATCAGGATTGAGGCAAGACAACCTATTCTGAGGACTCTCTTAGGACCGTCCATCGCCATCACACATACTAAGCAAAGGGGGTGGGTGAAAAGGGAAGTGAGTGGACGAAAACATCTTCCAACAACTCACAGTGCAGCTTCCCAGGAAATAGGCTACCCCCCTTCCCTAAAAACCTCTGCCATGTAAGCAGATTTCATCTTTCCTTGTCCTCCCAGACCCTCCCAGCCCTTCCTCCACTGACCGGAAGTCACGTCCAGATGCACAGGGTCACTGAGGCTGGTCTGGTCCGTCTGGCACCTGTACTCCCCACTGTCCTGTTTTCTGGCCTTAAAGCTGTAGCTGGACTTGACCAGGGTTGGGATGGAGCTCCCATTAAGGAACCACTGGGTGACGTGGTTGGCAGGGGTGTGGGCCCCCCCGCACTTCAGAGTCACGGGATCCTCCTGGAGCACATTGACCCATGGGGGCTCGAGGTCCAGCACAGCCTTCGGGAGACCTGCTGAGGGGCAGAGAGAGGAGGAAGCAGGAGGAAAGGGGGCCCCAAGAGCCTAAGCAGGCCCCGATTTTCAGACAGTGAAGCGCCTCTGGTCATCGAGAGGGGAACCCAGCCTAGAACTGTTGTGTAACTGTAGATAATTCTTCTTACTCATGTGTCCCACCACAGGGGCCCCTGGGCAGCCAGGTCTGCTCAGGGAGCTTGGCCGTTCCTCAGGAAGAGAGGGCAAGGTAAGAGAAAGGGAGCAGGGCCAAGGCAAACACTCTAGAAGTATATGTATACCTCACCAGGGGCATCTGAAACAGTTCTTCCTTCCTTTTATTCTTCCTTTCTTCCTTTCCTTCCTCCCTTCTCTCTCTCTCTCTCTCTCTCTCTCACACACACACACACACACGCACACGACACATACATACCTTTCTGGAACTCCCTTTCCTCCCCTGTAAACTGAGGCATTTTGGATACTAGTGGATAAACTCTCTCCAGAGCCAGATGAAGGCGTCTGGTGCAGGTGTCCGGCATGAGTCAGACATCAGGTTTCTGTTCTGACCTGATGTCAATCTTTGTCCCTTAGATTAGACCTATCCTCATACCCAAGTACAGAGGAGTCTCTGTGGCCTCAGAAGGATAAAGAGAGAGAAAGGCTAAAGGGCCAGTCTAGGGAGCCCTGGGGTCAGTGCCCCAGGGAGAACTGTACCCCCCACCCCACTCCTGGGAGCCCTGGGAGGCAGGGAGCTGATTGGTAAAGAGAAAGAAGTGCCCAGCAGAGTTTACTTCACCAAGCTGCAATCCATGGTATGTCCTCCTAGTTCTGTCCAGGGAAACAGGCCCTGAAGCCATCAGATACATGAAAAGTGGGGGACTTCTCAACACAGGGAGATAACCTGGGCAGATGATGGGATTTTGTGCACGGCTGAGGCTAAAATGTCTGGGCTCCTGATTTTACTGAGAGGACGAGTTGTTTTCTGTGACCATATCTGTGATGTTTCACCCTAACAGAACCAGGAGGATTAAAGCCCCTGTGCACCATGGCTGCCTATCCTCTGCTTCCCTGGGAGGAGGGGAAAGAGAAGGGGGGGGCAGGGGCAGCTTCCGGGAGCCGTTACTCCTTCCTGGCTCCACCTCGCTACTGGGTTACTGGTGCATTCAGGGCACCTCCAAGGCGGGGTGGGGTGCCGGGAGCAGAGGAAGAGGGTAGCTGGGGTGAGAGAGGATGTGGGTGGAGTACTTACCAGGTGTCCCAGCAACTGGAGCTGTAAGAGAGAAAGCGAAGATCAGCCCAGAGTTTAGATTTGATGATTCATCATTACAAGAATCACCCCCCCCAAAAAATAAAAAAATTCCCTCCATGCAAATCCCCTTAACTCCCTGGCCCTTGCCTGCCTCTGTTAAATCTATCTGTACTGTCCATCCTTTTACTTGTTCGGCTGCGTGTTACTAAAAAGACCACACAGGCAGACAGATCAGAGTCTCTATAAATTTGTGGTCACCATATTCGTAGGACACTGAGCTGCCACTCTGACACTTTTCTCTAGCAAATTTGTTCTGCTGCTCTCGGCAGTGACACTTGCCTTTTCCTCACTCCCAAAACTTTCCTGTCCTCTGCCTCCAATCCCTTCTTGCTTAAAGTGGATGCCTTCTTTCACTCTTCACACAAAACAAAAGCAGTTGAACAGGAAATCTCACACCTTCCCGCAACTCAAATGTCTAACCTATGCGTCCCCTGCCCAACTTCCCTTCTTGCTGTTCACTGGGGAAAGTCGGCCTCCTCTCCACGGTCTGTCTCTATCCTGTTCACAGTCCCTGTCACCCTCACAAGGTTTCCCTCTCTCTGTTATTCCCGTGCTCTTCCGCATCGCCAATTCCTCCTTCTCGTCCATCTTTCCCATCAGCAGAAGCATATTCCGGGATCTTTCATTAAAAAAAAAAAGTTTCTCACTTGATCCCACATATAATTCCAAAATTATTTCTCTGCTCCCTTTCATAGCCAGATTTCTCAATTTTTTTCCCACGTGGGCTGGGCTCATTTCTACTCCTTCCATTTACTGTTTCAGTCTCCACAATTTGGACTCTGTCTTTGCCAGTTCACTACAACTTTTCTCTCTCATTCTTCCCAGGTAAGTGTACATCCTCACCACCTCCCCAGTTACACGTACCTGAAAACGAAGTCCCCTTTAGTCCCCTCTCTCTCCCAGGCCCCCTCCCCCTTCACCTCAGTGAATCTTGTTGATTCTGCTTCCGACTCAGGCCTCAAGTCCATCCACTTCGCTCTTTGCTCGTGGCCTCCATGCTAGTTTAAGTCACCACCGGCTTTCTCTGCCTCCTAACTCCTCTCCTCATTCCTTGTTCCCCACAATCCACTTTCCACAGAAAAGCTACAGTTATTTTTAAAATATCAGGTCCAATACTATCACTCCCCTGCTTAGAAGCCTTCAAGGGCCTTTCTTTTGCTCTTGAAATAAAAGTACATCTTTACGAGGCCACACAGGACAGGACAAGAGCCTTGCTCACCTCTCCCACCTCATCTCAAGCCCTTCTTCTCCTATTCATTGAGCACCCATAACACTAGCCCTCTTCAAATTCTTCACACTTGGGGCTTTTGTGTATGCAGATCCCTCTTCTAGAACTGTTTCCTTTATCTCTTCAAATGGCTAGATCTCTGCCAGCTCAAAGTCCCAGCCCAAGTGTCACCTCCTCAGAAAAGGCTTTCTGTATCATCCTGCTTATCACCCTGTCTTCTTCCCCACAAAGACTATTCTAATCACAGTATCCTGTTTACATCTTCACGGCCCTTTCCAATTTATATTTATGCCTGAGTGTCTGTTTATTTGTTGCTTATATCTCCCAGGAGAATGGAAGCTCAAAGAGGACAGTAGCCATATCAATTCTATTTGCCAGTGCTCTGGAAATCACCTCCTGAATGAGCCTAGGTGGGAGATAAGAGGGGCCACGGTTGTATTGACAATAGGAAGTGAAGAAAACACGCACATGAGAGAAATTTTTTTTTCTAAGATTTTATTTATTTGAGAGAGAGAGTGAGAGAGAGAGAACTCAAGCTGGGTGGGAGGGAGAGGGAGAGGGAGAAGCAGACTCCCCGCTGAGCAAGGAACCTGACACAGGGCTTCATCCCGGGACTCCAGGATCAAGACCTGAGCTGAAGGCAGACTCGTCACTAACTGAGCCACCCAGGCGCCCCCACATGAGAGAAATTTAAGAGGCAAAACTGGGGAAGCTGGCACTTGATGAGAGTGGGGGTAATGTAATTGGATGGCCAGGGGAAAAGTTACTCGTGCTCACACAAATATAAAAGGAAGAGGAGTACATTTGTAAGGAGAAGATGATAAGTTGAGTTCAATATGTTTTGTTTCTGAGCAGGCATATCAATGTGGAGGTGTCCAACCAGCGGTGGAAACACTAACTGTAGTTGACATAAGCAAGAAAGCCAGGTTTGGAAGTTGTTGACATAGAAGTGATAGCTGAAAACCAGCGTGTGTTGGATTGGCAAGAGGGACAGTGCAGTAGGGGAGCAAGTAAAGAAGTAGAACGTAAGAGGAGGGGAAGAGGAGAAACAAGAAAGAGATGAGAAGAGTAGAGAGAAGTCATCAGTCATTTATTCATTCCATGCTCAACAAATGGTCATGAATACAGACTCAATAGGGTCATTGTAAGTGAGACAAAGACCTTATGCTTTAGGTCAGGAAGGCTGTCTGTCTTGTTCATTGGTAAACCTCCAAGTCCTAGAACAGGGCCTGTTCATGCATTTACTTAATGTTTAAAACAAGGCAGTTTGTGGAATCTGTAGAGAGCAGGAAATGCAGTGTCCACATTGCCTGGCTGTAGAGGAAGATCCACTTGGGGCAAGAGAAATGTGGTTAAGAGGGTAGAATGGGAGCCTTAGTTAGCAGGCAACGGAGCAGCCCTGGAGGCATTTCGGAAGTAGTGACTCGGCTGCACTTGAAGATGTCATGGCCTCAGTGTGCAGCACAGATTCAGAGGAGAGAGACAGGAGCAGTCGAGATGGGGTCAGAGGCTGTTGTCAAAGCTGGGATATTGAGGGCAGAAGACCTAAATATGGTGGTCTAAATAAGAACAGGAAAAATGGAGCAAATCCTTGGTGACTTAGCAAAAAGGCAAATGGAAGAAAATATCAAGCCTTGCCCAGGAGTCTTGCCCAGCCTGCTTCACCCTCCTCATTTTCCTGAATGCTTCCCATGCTACCCCTCGGCCTTGCCAAAGCTCAGGCCAACCTGGGGAAGCAGCAGCTGAGTTAAGGAAGTTCACCTGGCTCTGTCCCTCATGAGGACACCGACTCACCCAGGAACAGCAGAGCCGTCCACAGCAGCATGTCACCCAAAGGATGGCAGGGCATGCAGTCAGCCCAGTCACGAAGAGCAGCAGGGATGGGGAGGGACGAGGGGATCCGCGTCAGTTGCTGGCTCACGTTGGCTCCAGCAGCCCTGATGTGGCAGGCAGAGGCTTCTCTTGAGACTTGACAGATTCCACCCCAGAGGACAAATTCTGAAGTCCAAAAGAGGAAGTGAAAAGAAATGTTGTTTTATCATAGGCTCCTCCCCTTCCACCCTCTTTCCTCTCAACTGTTCCCTCCCAGAAGATTCAGAGCTTCCCAGAAGGGGTCTGGCTCAGCCCAATTCCAAATTCACAGAAATTTTAGAAACTGGGAAACAACTTCTTCCTCTTCTTTTGGGACACAGCTAGGCTCAACCTCTGGGAGTACGAGGGGACTGGTCACCCAAATTCAGCTCAGACCCTCCTATCGGTTCCTATCTCTTTAGAAAAGCCAATGGAGCAGAATGTGCTGCCAGTCTTCTCTGACTTCTAGCTTCATTTGGAGGCCCGGATGCTCCTGAAACTGATGATGGTGGGCTTGAGGCCACCCACCATTATTTGATTTTCTTTGTTATCATAATCTCTGACTTACTCCTGGATTGTGGAGCAAGAACAAGGACGTGTGTCAGGGTGGCAATAGGACGATTATACCCATCCTCTTATTCCCCTCTGGCATTCGTTCATTTTTTTTAAAGATGTTATTTATTTATTTGACAGAGAGAGTCAGTGAGAGAAGGAACACAAGCAGGGGGAGTGGAAGAGGGACAAGCAGGCTTCCAGCTTAGCAGGGAGCCGGATGCGGAGCTCGATCCAGGGCCCTGGGATCATGACCTGATCCCAAGGCAGATGCTTAATGATTGAGCCACACAGGTGCCCACCCCCCCCTTTTAAGGTTTATTTCTTTATTTGAGAGAGAGAGCACGTGCTCATGCAGGGGGAGGGGAAGGGCAGAGGGAGAGGGAGAAAAGACAACTCCCCACTGAGTGCAAAGCCAGACATGGAGCTTCATCTCATGACTCTGAGATCATGACCTGAGCCTAAATCAAGAGTTGGACACCCAACTGACTGAGCCACCCGGGCACCCCTCACATTCACTCTTTTGCTTGTTCCTTCAACAGATATCTTTTGAACACCAACTTGTGCCTAGTAGCATTACTGTTTTCACTATGGCATGGTGAAGGAGCATGGGCCTTGGAGCTATATAAGTCTAGTTTTGAATGCCAGCTAGCTTCTTACAACCTCAGATTGCTTGTCTGTAAAAATTAAGGTAATCATGCCTACCCTGCAAGCAGGATTTCTCGGCCTCAGTACTTTTGACATCTTGGGCCAGTTTTCATTGCGAGGAGCTATCCTGTACATTGGTGAATGATCAGAAGCCTCTCAGGCCCCACCCACTAGATGCCAGTGGCACCCCTGGTTGTGAAAATAAAATGTCTCTAGACGTTGACAAATGTTCTCTCAAAGGCAAACTTGCCCCTGATTGAGAATCACTGCACTCAAGATTTTTGGAAAAGAAAAGAAAATTCGAGTACTAGCAAAGTACCTGGTGCATCATGCGTATCCAATGAAGGCTAGTTTCCTTTTCCTGCTTTCTGTCATCGTCGTCATCACCGTTTGTTCACCCTCAACATCCCCAGAATATAAAATGCTCTTCTTGGGGCTCCTTCCTGGGGCTCTTTCCCAAATGCCTCACAGGAAGCAAGCTGTAAGACTCAAGGAGATAACACTGTAAAATCTCTTCTCGTACCCGTCATCTTCAGAAACCTCAAATGCCTCAGCCCATCAGCCGCAGGCTTTTACTACTGGCCCCATTCAATGCCCCTACCCCAATCTACCTCTAGCCCTTATCTGACTTTTAGGTGAACTCTTAGGATCATGACCTGGGCTGAAGGCAGTCACTTAACCAATTGAGCCACCCAGGCACCCTTGAAAGGGTTTTTTAAGTAGTTCTATGGTCAGAAGTTGACTACACTGGAAGCTGATATTCAGAGCCCAGTAGAAACTTTTTTAAGGCTTTCTCTCCTAAGCTAAATGAAACCATATACTAAGAGGAGAAGAAAAACATGCCAAAGACAAAAAGCTATACATTTAGAACAGAGATTCTTTTGACTTCTAAATTAGTTGAAGATCTTTTCCCTGATATAAAGAAGCAAATTGAAGAAAATGTAGTCGGCTGAGTGGGTCAGCCCTTCAACATCATTCAGGCTGCAACCTAATTTTTTGAGGAATTAAAAACAGCTGTTTTTGTCTTATTAGCTGACTCTTTACAAGAACAGAAATGCAGCTCTACAAGCAATTCAAAGCCCACCTATCCTTTTTGCCAATTCCAAAACCACCTGTATTCATTTCAAAAGGCTTGTGGTATTGTCAAATGCTGAATTTAGGGAATGGAAGTCCTTCTTGGAAGAACTTGCACTCTTCCCCTGTGCTTTCGAGATATAAACATACTACCCACTCTTCTCTAGGAACTCCTATCCTGGCTATCTCTTTGAAATGCAAACGTTAGGTAGGTAATTCATTTTTTGTTTTTTTTGTGGGTTTTTGTTGTTATTGTTGTTTAGTTTCAGAGGTATTTAGTGATTCATCAGTTGCATATGACATCCATTGATCTTTACATCAAGTGCCCTCCTTAATGCCCATCACCCAATTATTCCTCCCCCTCCCCCCCCTCCAGCAACCCTCAGTTTGTCTCCTTGAGTTCAGCGTCTCTTGTGGTTTGCCTTCCTCTCAATTTTCATGTTATTTTATTTTTCCTTCCTTTCCCCTATGTTCATCCGTTTTGTTTCTTAAATTCCACATATGAGTGAAGTCATATGATAATTGTCTTTCTCTGATTGACTTATTTCACTTAGCATCATACCCTCTGGTTCCATCCACGTCATTGCAACTGGCAAGATCTCATTCTTTTTGATGGCTGAGTGATATTGGGTATATATATGCACGACATCTTCTTTATCCATTCATCTATCAATGGACATCTGGGCTCTTTCCATAGTTAGGCTATTATGGACATTGCTGCTATCAACATTGGGGTGCAGGTGCCCCTTCTGGTCACTATATTTGTACCCTTCGGATAAATACCTAGTCATAGGGTAGCTGGGTCATAGGGTAGCTCTGTTTTTAAGTTTTTGAGGAACCTCCATACTGTTTTCCAGAGTGGCTGCACCAGCTTGCATTTAGGAATGTAATTTTTATCAGGAAAAAAAAAAAAAAAGAGGAAAGGCTGTTTGGAAACAAAGCAAATGAAAAATCTTTAAAGTTTTCACCAATATTAATAAAAAGTTTAAACTATCTGAGCAGTTAACCTTAACTTATTCCATCTACCACAAAAACAATTTGGATCCAAGTGTCTTTTAAATTCCACATATGAGTAAAATCACATGATAATTTCTGCTTTATCATAGCTGCCTCATGGCTAAAATTTCAAAACAATCAGAGATGAAATCTCTGATTGCATCTATCTGTAAGTCTAAACGTGTGCATGTTATAAACGTGTGATTTTGTCCTACCTCCATATGGTATTGCCAAAATCAATTTGTGTAGAGACCTCTATTTAATTGGTTTAAAGAAACTTAAGCATCTGTATAAGTCAAATATGGTCTCAGAAATATAGAAATTAACCCAAATGTATTTCAAGTTCACATGATTTAGGATAATCTTTGGTAAATAAAATCTAGTTTTTATTTATTGATTTAATTAAAATGAGGATGTCTTTAGAGTTAGCAGCATTAAATATAATACTTCTATTCTACCGAGGTTTACTGAAAGTCACAGAAGCTCATTTTATCTCATCTGTCATCTTATAGAATTTGTCAGCAGGAAAGATAAGTTCAGACGATGGTTAGTTGTTTAATGTCCCATGAATTTTTCATGAGTAATCTCAACATAATTATTAAGAACAAGTACATATGGGCGCCTGGGTAGCGCAGTCATTAAGCATCTGCCTTCAGCTCAGGGCGTGATCCTGGCGTTCCTGGATCGAGTCCCACATCGGGCTTCTCCGCTGGGAGCCTGCTTCTTCCTCTCCCACTCCCTTGCTGTGTTCCCTCTCTCACTGGCTGTCTCTCTCTGTCACATAAATAAATAAAATCTTTAAAAAAAAAAAAAAGAACAAGTATATTAAATAGCTGTAAGTAAAATAAAAGTTTATAAATGAACTTTTCAACCATAATTATGCTTTATGGTACATCTACTTAAAAAATAGTTTCTAGGACACCCGGGTGTCTCAGTCAGTTAAGTGTCAAATGTTGATTTCAGCTCAGGTCATGATCTCAGGGTCATGATCTCAGGGCCATGAGATTGAGCCCCTTGTTGAGCCCCTCATCAGGCTCTGTGTTCAGTGTTGACTCTGCTTGTCCCTCTCCCTCCCACCACTTGCACTCACTCACTCTCTCTTTCTCTCAAATAAATAAATAAAATCTTAAAAAAATAGTTTCCGGAATCTTTTTGGTAACTTGAAATTTAATGTTATACTAAGATATGTCAAATGATGGGTATTTCTTGACTATCTAGATCATTTCCAAATAAAATAGAATACTGAAATATTAATTACAGCACATAGGTTTATCCACTTTTGGCTTCCTTTTACAGAGTAAGTAAAGATGTCTGGGTGCCATATTGAAAACATTTACTGTGAGAAAGAATACATCACTAGAAACTATGAAATGTATTTGTAAATTTGCTAATTCACACAATGTTAGTCTAACAATCCCCAATTGTTTCTTCTTAGTTTTCACTAAAAGTTAAGGATTCTGGGGTTACACATTCTAATATATGTAATAATACTACTAGAAATAATAAGGGAAACATCTCCATGCAAGGAACGTAGGATGCCTTTTTGGTAAGAAGTATGAGATATGGAGGGGCGCCTGGGTGGCGCAGTTGTTAAGCGTCTGCCTTCGGATCAGGGTGTGATCCTGGCATTCTGGGATCGAGCCCCACATCAGGCTCCTCCTCTGGAAGCCTGCTTCTTCCTCTCCCACTACCCCTGCTTGTGTTCCCTCTCTCGTTGGCTGTCTTTCTCTGTCAAATTAATAAATAAAATCTTAAAAAAAAAAAGAAGTATGAGATATGGAGATATACTTTTGTTAAGGGAAAAAGAGAGTAATTTTGTCCTAAAGTAAAATAATTGTTCCAGAATGAGAAAGAGGAAAAAAAAAATCAGACAAAATTTAAATGGATACAAAAAGTTATAGAATGCTTGTGGAAAAGAAATCTAGGGAAGTTATTTATTTTATTTTATTTTATTATTTTATTTTAGATTTCATTTATTTATTTGACAGAGAGAGAGACAGCCAGCGAGAGAGGAAACACAAATAGGGGGAGTGGGAGAGGAGGAAGCAGGCTCCCAGCAGGAGCCTGATGCAGGGCTCGATCCCAGGACACTGGGATCACGCCCTGAGCCAAAGGCAGACACTTAAGGACTGAGCCACCCAGGCACCCCGGGAAAGTAATTTTAGATGTGGTCAAGCTGGCTAAGATTGGAATGTGTCTATTTAAGATTTGTTTGTTTGTTTTTAAGAATTTTAATTTAAAAAATACACTGTTGCCAAATTAGAATTTGGTTTTCTCTTTGTAGCTGGCTCTGAAGGTCCCAAACAGACCAGGTCCCGCCACTCACCACTGAAAAAAATCCAAAGACAGAGAGATAAGTGGAGGTTAAACAAGAAAGGAATTTATTTTACCAAGGCCACCCACCAGGAAGACAATAGAGGAATGTCTCAAAGACGGTCTCCAAAGTTCTGAAAATACTTCCAGATTTAGATAAGAAAAATGTGAGACAAAGTTCAGTGAGTACATGTAAGTGGGCAGTAAAGGTCATGTTGATCATTATCTTGGGGTCAATCATGGCCAGGGTCTTGTTGGCTCAGAGTAGTCCTCATTGCTTGAGGGGTAGTTTAGGTTCCCATTAAGGGATGCTTTGTCCACAGAGTCTTTTGCCTGAGTTGATTTAAGCTGAAAGAAGAATTTAATCAATTAGAAAGTTTGAGGTCCAATATCCCTGATGAACATGGATGCAAAAATTCTCAC
Source organism: Ursus maritimus (assembly GCF_017311325.1). Taxonomy (NCBI): domain Eukaryota; kingdom Metazoa; phylum Chordata; class Mammalia; order Carnivora; family Ursidae; genus Ursus; species Ursus maritimus. The sequence continues at coordinate 45,102,859 of NW_024424452.1, read as the reverse complement.
CAAGATTCTAGCCAATAGGATCCAACAGTACATTAAAAGGATTATTCACCATGACCAAGTGGGATTTATTCCTGGGCTGCAAGGGTGGTTCAACATCTGCAAATCAATGTGATATGTTACATTAATAAAAGAAAGGACAGGGGTGCCTGGGTGGTGCAGTCGTTAAGTGTCTGCCTTCGACTCAGGGCGTGATCCCGGCGTTCTGGGATCGAGCCCCGCATCAGGCTCCTCCGCTGGGAGCCTGCTTCTTCCTCTTCCACTACCCCTGCTTGTGTTCCCTCTCTCGCTGGCTGCCTCTCTCTCTGTCAAATAAATAAAATCTTTAAAAAAAAAAAAAGAAAGAAAGGGCAAGAACCATATGATCCTCTTAACAGATGCAGAAAAAGCACTTGACAAAGCACACCATCCTTTCTTTTTTTGTTTAAGATTTTATTTATGTATGTGACAGAGAGAGAGGCAGCGAGAGAGGGAACACAAGCAGGGGGAGTGGGAGAGGGAGAAGCAGGCCTCCCACCGACCTGACACAGGGCTCTATCCCAGAACGCTGGGATCATGACCTGAGCCGAAGGCAGACACTTAACGACTGAGCCACCCAGGCGCCCCACACCACCCTTCCTTGATTAAAATTCTTCACAATGTAGGGATAGAGGGAACATCCCCCAATATTGTATAAGCCACATCCAAAAAGCCCCCAGCGAATATCATTCTCAATGGGGAAAACTGAGAGCTTTTCCCCTAAGGCCAGGAACACAGCAGGGATGTCCACTCTCACCACTGTTATTCAACATAGTACTAGAAGTCCTAGCCTCAGCAATCAGACAACAAAAAGAAATAAAAGGCATCTGAATTGGCAAAGAAGTCAAACTCTCACTCTGTGCAGGTGACATGATACTCTATGTGGAAAACCCAAAAGACTCCACCCCAAAATTGCTAGAACTCATACAGGAATTTAGCAAAGTGGCAGGATATAAAATCAATGCGCAGAAATCAGTTGCATTTCTATACACTAACAATGAGACAGAAGAGAAGGAAATTAAGGAGTCGATCCCCTTTACAATTGCACCAAAAACCATAAGATACCTAGGGATAGACCTAACCAAAGAGGCAAAGGATCTGTACTCTGAAAACTATACAACGATCATGAAAGAAATTGTGGAAGACACAGAGAAATGGAAAAATATTCCATGCTCATGGGTTGGATGAACACATATTGTTAAATGTCTATGCTACCTAGAGCAATCTATACATTCAATGCAATCCCTCTCAAAATACCATCAACCTTTTTCATAGAGCTAGAACAAATAATCCTAAAGTTTGTATGGAACCAGAAAAGCCCCCGAATAGCCAAAGTCATGTTGAAAAAGAAAACCAAAGCTCATGGCATCACAATTCCAGGCTTCAAGATGTATTACAAAGCTGTAGTCATCAAGACAGTATGGTCCTGGCACAAAAACAGACACATAGATCAATGGAACAGAATAGAGAACCCAGAAATGGACCCTCAACTCGATGGTCAACTAATCTTCAACAAAGCAGGAAAGAATATCCAATGGAAAAAAGACAGTCTCCTCAACAAATGGTGTTGGGAAAATTGGACAGTCACATGCAGAAGAATGAAACTGGGCCATTTTCTTACATCATACACAGAAATAGACTCGAACTGGATGAAAGACCTACATGTAAGACAGGAATCCATCAAAATTCTAGAGGAGAACACAGGCAGCAACCTCTTTGACCTCGGCCACAGCAACTTCTTGCTAGACCCATCTCCAAAGGCAAGGGAAACAAAGGCAAAAATGAGCTACTAGGACTTCATCAAGACAAAACGCTGTTGCACAGCAAAGGAAACAGTCGACAAAACCAAGAGACAACCGACAGAACGGGAGAAGATATTTGCAAATGTCTTATCAGATAAAGGGCTAGTATCCAAAATCTATAAAGAACTTATCAAACTCAACACCCAAAGAACAAATAATCCAATGAAGAAATGGGCAGAAGGCATAAACAGACATTTCTCCAAAGAAGACATACGAATGGCCAACAGACCCATGAAAAAATGCTCAACATCACTCAGCATCAGGGAAATATAAATCAAAACCACAATGAGATACCACCTCACACCAGTCAGAATGGCTAAAATTAGCAAGTCAGGAAATGACAGATGTCGGCGAGGGTGCAGAGAAAGGGGAACACTCTCATACTGTTGGTGGGAATGCAAGCTGGTGCAGTCATTCTGGAAAACAACATGGAAGTTCCTCAAAAAGTTGAAAATAGAGCAACCCTACGACCCTACTACTAGGTATTTACCTCAAAGATACACATGTAGTGATCTGAGGTGGCACGTGCACCCCAAGGTTTATAGCAGCAATGTCCACAATAGCCAAACTATGGAAAGAGCCCAAATGTCCTTCGACAGATGACTGGATAAAGAAGATGTGGTATATAGTACTCAGCCATCAGAAAGGATGAATACTTACCATTTATATTGAAGTGGATGGAACTGGAGGGGATTATACTGAGTGAAATAAATCAATCAGAGAAAGACAATTATCTAATGATTTCGCTTATATGTGGAATTTAAGAAACAAAACAGAGGATCATAGGGGAAGGGAGGGAAAAATAAAACAAGACAAAATCAGAGAAGGAGATAAACCATAAGACGCTTAATCACGGGAAACAAACTGAGGGTTGCTGGAGAGGAGGGGGATGGGGTAACTGGGTGAGGGACATTAAGGAGGGCATGTGATGTAATGAGCACTGGGTATTGTAGAAGACTGATGAATCACTAAACTCTACCTCTGAAACTAATAACACACTATATGTTAATTAATGGAATTTAAATTTAAAAAAAGGAAAGTTTGAGGTCAAAATGGAGGTGGTTGAAGGCCTCTTTCAGAAGGACAAAGTTTTCTTGGACTATTGGTCTGCTCTTTTTTTTAATTGAAGTATAGTTGACACACAATTTTGTATTCGTTTCAGGTATATGACATAGTGATCTGTACAATTCTACGCTACACTCCCCACAAATGTAAGTATCATCAGTCACTATACAACACTATCACAATACCATTGACTCTAGTCCCTGTGCTGTACCTTTCATCCCCATAACTTATTCATTCCATGGCTGGAAGCCTGTACCTCTCCCTTCCTTTCCCCCATTTTGCCTGACCCCACCACCCCCTCCTCTATGGCAACCACCAGTTTGTTCTCTGTATTTATGGGTCTGTTTCTGCTGTTTGTTCATTTGTTCTGTTTTTTCGATTCTACATATAATTGACATCATATGATATTTTTGTTTGACTTATTTCACTTTGCATGCCCTCTAGGTCCCTCCATATTGGTCTGTTCTTGATAAGAGATTGTGAAAGTTTCTCTTTTTTTAACCTTCTGGGTAATCTACCTGGAAAACAAAGATTTTGTGTCTTACCAAATAATTTCCCATGCTTCATGTTGTCTTTCTCCGGTCTTTGATTACTTAAGAAAACCCAGTCTTCTCAATATTAAAAGAGCTAAGTTTTGCTCACAACTATGTGACCTTCCATATTTGATTTAAGATCTTCTATTGTCACTTTAAATAATTATGCATTATTTCATAATGATCTGTGATTTTATTTAGTCAAATGTTCCAATCTTTTGCCATTTTGACAACTTCCCTAAATCAAATTCTAAATAAAGTCTTTTTTATTTCAGAGTACTTTGAGATTTCCTAAAGGGTCCCTAGAAACCTCAAAGGATTTATCACCCCGTGAAGGAGAGATATTAAACGAATTAGGTGTATTTGGTATGTTAAATTATGTGGGAAGCACTGTAAAATAAAAAGTGATGATACGCCTTCTTAGGTTTTATGTGTGTGGATACATGTTACTGATTTAGGATTCCGGAAATTGTTTAAAAGTTCTAGAAATTTGTCAATACTCTCATTGTCCAATTATTTTTTTTTTAAGATTTTATTTATTTATTTGACAGAGAGAGAGAGACAGCCAGCGAGAGAGGGAACGCAAGCAGGGGGAGTGGGAGAGGAAGAAGCAGGCCCCCAGCGGAGGAGCCTGATGCGGGGCTCGATCCCAGAATGCCGGGATCACGCCCTGAGCCGAAGGCAGACGCTTAACGACTGCACTACCCAGGCGCCCCTTATTGTCCAATTATTACCCTAAATTATTTTGCCACAGAAATAACTACATTTTCTTATCGAATGAACTCTCATCAGATCTTTACCCGTGGGCATTTAAACATTTCTTGTCATTTACTGGCTATTATAGTTTTAGTCTGATGCTTTTGTTACTGAGCCACTAATATTGTCACATGGTCCCAGGGTCACAGCCACTAACAACTGAGGAAATGAATGGGTAAGCCCGGGTGCACCACCCTGGCCAACTGCTCCAACCAAGGAAATCCTGAGGCCACTAAAATCAAAATCATAGCTCCTGGCTGGGTTTGCCAACACTGTTGCCAAACAAAGCCTAATAAACTTACCACAGGAGAAGCCAATAACTCAAAAAGATGAAGTTTTGGAAAAAAGAAAGGGAGAAACTTGTTTTGGGTGCTGCCAGCCAGGGGAGGTGGCCAGCTTAAGCCTTCACAACTGACTGCTTAGCCCACAATATGGACACCCAGAGCTTTCTAAGGAGAGGTTGGGGTTGGGAGGTGGAATGTGCAAGAGAGCCGGCTGAGGGCACATGATCATGGGCGGGGGTCGGTATGTGTTCAGCCCATGATCATGCGTAGCAAAGGGGATGTGTGGTCTCCCAAGCATTCTGTTGCTATTAGGGCTTTTCTGGCCTGGCAGTTGGGATGTTCTCAGTCATTCCAAAACATCTTAAATCTTCATCTTTGCCTCAAGGAAGTGAAATACGAACTAAGCACAATGGGTTTTAGTTAGAGCATAAGTTAAGTGGTTTGTTTATTTCTTGTTTTAACTGTTGGCATTTGCCGTTGAGCAAGAGGGCTCCCTAACACTTTAGCAAAAGTGAGACTCATAGAAAGAACCCTGCTAAGAATTCTGGACCACGGACACTGCTGCCAAATTACAAAGTGTTGAAATTTGAGTGTATATTTCACAACTGAGGAAGGCTGCACCTGACATCTGGCCCTGTACAAGTGCCAGAGACTTCAAAGTCAAGCTCATTAGAACGAGAAGATGCTGACATCACGCTTCTACCCAAGACATTGGCATAAGAATCCTGGTCCCTTCCCCTCTCATCATGAACTCCATTCACCCTTTCGTACCTGCTTTGCCTTTCTTCTTCCTCCTTCTGCCACTTGGAAACATAATGCTATCACCTGTATTTCTGGAGCTCTTGCAAAGGGGGAAACCTATTTGATTATTTGGTTTACCACCAAAGAGTATACTTGGTCCCTGATGCTGGTGATGCCTGTTACAAACTTCTCCCTGATTTCCAGTGCTTCAGTTGAATGGACCAAATGAAGCCCCTTCTCTACATGTCAAACTCCCTAAAATAAAGGACATCAAACTTGTTCCTTCGTTGTCATTTAACAAAACAAAAACATAGAGCAATATATCATTAACACATTAAAAAAACCAAAATTAGTAGTTATTACGTAAGCGTATGAATGCTTACTACAGAGGGGGCATTTTATATATATTATCTCTAATACCACAATCTCAGAAGGTAAACTATATCCATCCTCATTTGCACATGAAGAAACAGTTAAAAGATAAACTGAGGCATATTAAAAAATGTTTCAGAGTTTATCGGAGCAAAAATGAATTTCACTTGGGAATCTGGGAGTGGTTAGGAGCGGTCCACCGACAGATTAGGGAAAGGCTTTTATAGAGGAAAGGTGGACGCAAAGCAATCACTCTGTTGGCTACAGCTTAAGCGTTCGCATTATTTGCAAAAGCCTAATTGGCTGTTTGTGATTTGTTGTGAAGGTGAGCAGAATACGCCATCCCAAAATATGCCTCTTTGGCATAAGGATTATGTTGAGCTTGTTTTAAGTTAACAGTAGACAAAAGAGAAGTTTTGAAAACCAAGTGGGAGTTACCCTTCTGTAAGGGATATTTACATTTATAAGGAAATCTCCATTTTGTAAGGGGTCTCCCTCCCGGTGCGGGGATGAGCAGGGCGACTCTGAATCACAGGAAACTCTTATCAATGGAGAAGGCACAGACTTCAATCCATGTACGAACTTGACCTTTTACTGAGCTCTTCCTGATAACGTCTTATAACTGGCTCCTCCTCCCCCCTCCAAAAAAATTTTGTTTCTTTTGTCTTTAGCTGAAGATAGTATTTAAGTGATGGTTTGGGCATTTTGGGGAGTCACTCGGTTTTCCTGGATATTTCCCATGTAAACAGGAGGTATTTATATTATTCAAATTCTGTTTGTTTTTTTCTCCTGTTAATCTGTCTTTTGTTACTGAGGAGGGGGGAGGCGTCTCAGCCCAGACCCTAGAAGGGTAAGGGGAACATTGTTTCTCCTCCTTTACAACACCAAACAGGAGTCTCTATAGAAATAGGAGTCTCTCTTTTCCATCACAGCTGGGAAGACTAAAGAACAAAATACAAAGAGGTATTTCTAAAAGAAAACGGATAGGAGTATAGAGGCACACTTTTTTTTTTTTTGAAGATTTTATTTATTTGTGAGAGAGAAAGAACATGACAGGGGAGGGACGGGGGAAAGGGACAAGCAGACTCCTTGTAATCTTCGATATATTATCCATCTTTTTAAAGCTCTGTTGTTTCATCTTTAAAATGGAGATTACATCAGCACTTATAACGTTGTTAAGATTAAATCAGAAAATCCATGGGTAATGTTTAAAAAAACAAAATTCAGGGGCGCCTGGGTGGCACAGCGGTTAAGCGTCTGCCTTTGGCTCAGGGCGTGATCCCGGCGTTATGGGATCGAGCCCCACATCAGGCTCCTCCGCTGGGAGCCTGCTTCTTCCTCTCCTACTCCCCCTGCTTGTGTTCCCTCTCTCCCTGGCTGTCTCTATCTCTGTCGAATAAATAAATAAAATCTTTAAAAAAAAATTCAACTGAATAAATTCTGAGGATCTTATGGGTTCTATACAATGATTCATTAACTGGGCAGCGTCTGATCTAGCAGATAGAAAAGAGCTCCGAGGAGCTGTGCAAAATGAAAGATTTTATAAGCAGAAGGGAGCAGAGAGAAGGAAGTTATACCAGTCCAAAAAGAAGAATGGTTATGGCAAGATTACTTTCCTTCAGGGGACGATGGGGTGGGGGGAGGCTGTCCTCAGGAAGATTACCTAACTTATGCAGATCAGACGATTAGTGATTGGTTTAAGACCATTTCTGGAAGAGCCAAAACTGTAATTAAGTCTCAGTTTGATGACGTGGGGTTTAGCATCTTAAGTTTGTCAACTCGTTCTTAACAATACTTAACACAGAGGCAGGGGGCACCTGGGTGGCTCAGTCAGTTAAGTGTCTGTCTTCAGCTCAGGTCATGATCCCAGGGTTGTGGGATTGAGCCCCACACGGGGCTCCTTGCTTAGCGGGGAGCCTGCTTCTCCTTCTGCCACCCCCCTGCTTGTGCACTCTCTCTCTCTGTCTCTCTGACAAATAAATAAGTAAAATCCAAACAAAAACAAAAGAAAACCACCTGGCATACAAATTTAGTCTTCATCATTACTGTCATTAAAAGACCAGGAGAGTCTCGTCTACGCGGACCGGACGAGGACCATTGTTTATGGACCCAATTTGTAAAGGGCCAATGAATGCCATTAACGCCTGGGACCGCGCTCCAGACACCCTTAGATTCTAGCCACGATTCAGGAGGTGCTCTTTTCTCTTTTCTCTGCTTGGCTGGCTCTTGTTTCTCTTCCTCTTAACACTCTGACCACCCTTTTAGTGGATTCCCGTGATTGTTTTATCAGTTCTCTCTCGGGTTTCCTCATTACAGCCACTTCCTCCAGCGCTGAGCCACCCACACAGCACTACAATCGGCTGCTGATCCCAGAAGAAGAGGAAGTCTGGGAGGAAAGGCAGCCACAGAAGGGAAGAAAGGAGAAAGAATGATTGAGTTGCGGGGGCTCTGGCTTCAGGCATCTCATCCAGGTGCTACACTACCGTCCCCAGACCAGCCTGGAATCTTCCTCTGGGAACTCATGTCCTTGCATTAAAGCATTGCAGCCTTTAACAACGTTTTAAGAAACACAAACGCCCTAAGCTGTGTGGGTCGTTCACTTCCGAGGGTGCACTCGTTTACCAATCACCCTTTCTCAGAACAGCAGAGTATGAAGAATTTTGCTGAGAGGAGAGAGAAATAATAGGACAGAAGGGCTATTTCCCAGGAGGCCAAGACCCATGACAAAGTGAGGGGCTGAGACCACAAAAGGCTATTTATCTCTAATGACCTAAGTTAGGAAGGGAGGGGTAAGACCTGATTTTAGACCTAGCTGTGCCACTCTCTGGTCTTGGGCAAAGCATTTTGTTTCTCTGGACCTCGGCAAAATGAGGAGGATAGACAGGATGCTCTTTATCAGATATGACTTGTAAATATTTTCTCCCAGTCCGTGACTTGTCTTCTGAGTCTCTTGACATCATCTGCAGAACAGAAGTTACTAATTTTCAGTTATTTCTTTAATGGATCATATCTCTGACGTAGCATGTAAAAAGTCATTATCATATCCAAGGTCATCTAGATTGTTCTCCTTTGTTATCTACTGGGAGTTTTATAGTTTTGCATATTACACTTAGGTCTATGATCCATTTTGAGTTAATTTTTGTGAAGGGTTTAAGGTTGGTGGCTAGATTCACTTCTTTGTATGTGGATGTCCAATTGTTCCAGCACCATTTGTTGAAAGACTGTCTTTTCACCATTATATGGCTTTTGCTTCTTTGCCAAAAAGTCAGTTGAGTGTATTTATGTGGGTTTATTTCTGGGCTTTCTGTTCTGTTCCATTTATGTGTTTGTCCATTCTTTTGCCAATAACCAGGTGTTCTTTAAGCGTTCTTCTTGTTTTGTTCCTCTATTAAGGAAGACCGCTGAGTGTGGGTCTTCAGTGAATGTGCAACGGGGGAGAGCAGCCCCAGAGTCGCCCGCCAGCCACCCAGGTCAGCAGAGTGCAGCGAACCCTGCTCCTGCTAGGGGCCAAGGTGCAACCAGCAGCAGCTCTAGTGATGATGATGGAGGGGGGCCCGCACCAGGGCTGGTAACCACCAGATCTGTGTTTGGGAGGAGAAAGGGGAAACTGAGAGGTACAAGAAGAAGAAAGAGAAAAAGCTAATTAATTTAAACCATGTGTTCTCCATCATCGGGTACAACTTAACATTTCATAATGAATTTGTTGTGAGGAAATAATACAATTAAAAGTATTTGCACAATTAAAAAAAAAAGAATTCTTCTTGGTTGGGGGCACCTGAGTGGCTCACTTGGTTAGGTGTCCAACACTTGATTTTTGCTCAGGTCATGATCTTGGAGCCATGAGATCAAGCCCTGTGTTGGGCTCCATGCTGGGTGTGGAGCCTGCTTAGGATTCTCTCTCTCTCTCCCCAAATCCTCACAAGTGTGCACGTGCTCTCTCTTGCAGTAAAAAATAAATAAATAGGGGCGCCTGGGTGGCACAGCGGTTAAGCGTCTGCCTTCGGCTCAGGGCGTGATCCCGGCGTTCTGGGATCGAGCCCCACATCAGGCTCCTCCACTATGAGCCTGCTTCTTCCTCTCCCACTCCCCCTGCTTGTGTTCCCTCTCTCGCTGGCTGTCTCTATCCTGTTGAATAAATAAATAAATAAATAAATAAATAAATAAATAAATAAATTAAAATTAAAATTAAAAATTTAAAAAAAAAAAGAGTTCTTCTTGTTCTAACCAGCTCTTCCTATTCATTAACCTATATGTTAATAAGCATTGACTCATATTGGGCAGGAAAACTTTCCTCTACCCTACAATAGTCTTCTGGTTGGTCTAAGAGTTAAACTGACATGAGACAGATTAACAGCAGAAAGTCGATTAAATTACATTTATACAGGGGCTCCATCAGAACCAGCAGCTCCCAGGCAGACAGGCAATTGAGGCTTATACACCATCCAGAACTAAGGAGAAGGGGGTAGGGGCCTATGACTTCAAAGGGAAGGAAATCAATTCACAGAAAGATGAAAATGAAAATGAGTAAATGTTGGGTAAACAAGTGTTTGCTGGGCCACACAGAAACAATGGGACATAGAGAAGAATTTTAACAGACTTTCCTAAATGCCTCCCTGTCTACCACACCTAGTTCATATTATACTGTAGTTATCTACGTTAACAGTGGGGGGTGGGGATTCAGGGTTGGGACAGAGGGAGGGACGTGTGGGCCCAACATGGGCCAGATCTGGGGCTTGATCTAAGGACCTTGAGATGATGACCTGAGCCAAACTCAGATGCTTAACGGACTGAGCCACCCAGGTACCCCTTGAGCCTTCTCTTAAATTAATTATCGTAAAATAATCCTCATGCCATAGAGACACATTTTGGGTGGTGAATTTTACTCCCCACAGTCCTACTTCCCAAAATTTTGAAACTTCCCAAAATTTCATAGTCCATGATGTAGGAAAGATGTTAGGGTTCAAAGCTGATCGCCAAGAAAGAATTCTTGACACGTCTTTGGTGCAAAAACATGGTTTTATTAAAGCATGGGGACAGGATCCATGGGCAGAAAGAGCTGCACTGGGGTCATGAGGAGTGGCCCGTTTTATACTTTCAAGTTGGGAGGGTATTAGGGATAGCGTGAGTCTTTAAGGAATTTTGGAAGCAAGGTTCCCAGGACCTTGAGGGGCGAGCTATTGTTAGGAAAAAGTCATTTATTACTGTGTAATAAAACCTTAGTCATGAGACCCTTCAGATGTATATCAGTGGGTCATATGCGGGGGGATGATTGCCAACATCTTGGGGGGTAGAGATAAAGGACGTTTCCAAAGGAATTTTCATGTTAAATTAGACTTACAGGATCCTGAAGGGTCAGGCTAAGGTTGCCTTTTGAGCCTAGCAAAGTATCAGCAAGGAGGCAGTGGTGTTCCTCGTGTAGATTGCTCTGCCTGTTTCAAGGGCTTGTCAATGGGCTGCAGGTCCTAAGGAAATTTAATAATTTTCCTCTGCCTTTTTTTTCCACATCAGTCCAGAAGCTAAGTTGGTACATTATTTCATCTTCCTGAAACAGTCTCCCTGTCCTGACGAGGTCAGTTCAGTTACACTCATTTCAGAGGCCAGGGATGCAGGTATGTTCCCAAGGTGAGCCAGTTGTTCAAGTAATCAGGTATTAAGTAAGAGGCCTTTTTATGGAGATAAAAGAAAAACAATGGTTAATGATTCGAGCAAATTATCAACTTGGTTTCTGAGTTCTGAAGGCAGCCAGTTGAGACAGTGTTTAGTGTCCATCCTGAAGCATCTCCGGAGGGAGCGAGGACAGGCAGCAGCAATCCGGCATGAAGATGATCCACACGTGAGCTGATGTGGTGATTTCTCTAAAGTTTATGTCGAGTCGTTCTTACTTCGTTCGTAGGGCTTCGGAAAAAAGAGCAGCTTTATTTCCCAGTGATTTCAAGTCAGACGGGTGAGACAAAAATTGAAAACATTAGTTTGCAGAATTGTAGCCAGACCCTAGAGGAAACTTGAAGAATTGGGATCTAGTCCAGTTTGCAAAAAACAGTACTAGAATTTAATAATCGCAAAGGGGTGCTACGGAAACAATTCTTGCTCTCTATAATTGCCTTAATTTCTAGCAAAGGTAACCAAAGTATGACAAATTTGTTTGCAAAATAAGTCTACTTTCAACAAACGTGGCCTGATCACTTGCATAAGTGCAGGAAGAAGGACGGCTAGTCGTACAGGCTCTTCTGTATCTGCTTTGCTACCAGTTCTCATAAGGAATCTCCAACTTGAACTTTCAGGGCCGCCTGGGTGGCTCAGTCGTTAAGCGTCTGCCTTCGACCCAGAGCGTGATCCCAGCGTTCTGGGGTCGAGCCCCACATCAGGCACCCTGCTCCGCTGGGAGCCTGCTTCTTCCTCTCCCATTCCCCCTGCTTGTGTTCCCCTCTCACTGGCTGTGTCTCTCTCTGTCAAATAAATAAATAAAAATCTTTAAAAACACAAAAACAAAAAAAAATCGAACTTTCAATCTTGAGGCTAAGAAGTCAAGCCAAATACTTGCCATCAGACTTCACCCGCCACACCTATAGATTTGAATTCATTCCTCTCTTCTCCAGGTCCCGGAAAGATCCTGAGATTCCTGCACCTGCCGGGAAGTGGCGTTCTTTACTTTCCTGGTAAGCTGCTGGAAACCCTGGAAGCAAGCTATCAGGCCAATATTTCCAATACCGGATCCATCAAGTTAATCTTCACTCCTTAAAGCTGTCTGACCATCTCTCAGTCTCTGCACATCTCTCTCAAAAACGACATTCCAGTCTAAGCCTTGGCAATATAAGAATGTTTCCAATGGTGTCCTATGGCAAGGAGAATTGACTCTTATATGCAAATAAATGTATTGGCATAAAAATAAGAATACTCACAAAGTTCTCAAATTCTGGAGGGGTCCGGCAGAGAGAAAAAGATCAATGTTTCCATTCTGCTTACAAAGGTATAATTTGCCAAACTGCTGTAAGTCATAATGAGCTTAAGAGAGAACGTTTCCTTATATCTGAAAAACAAAAGATTAAAGAACCAGCAATATTTGAAACAAAAAGTCATAAAAGTTATAATCATCCTCCTCAGTTTATTCAGTCCCATGTAATTAATTCTTGTTCTGCCTGAATCCAGTTTTTTTCCCTTTAGTTCTGGAAATGTTTACCCAGCTAATTTTATGATCTTAAAGGTATGAGAAAGCTGTTTTTTAGAGTTTTTTTCATGAGTCTCCTTTAAGATGAAGCATGTTTGCAGGAATTCTTTTATAAAAGCATCTGAGTAAAAAAATAAATGTCTGTAAATGATAAAAGACTTAAAAATGGCATGGTTAACAGTCTAATTAGAGTGCATTACAATGCAGTTGTTAAGGAAATTTCTGCGACAGACAATATTTTAAGATAATAACTAGAACTATGATTGATAATATTATGCATATCACAGATCATAATTTTAGGGATTTTATACAATTTCTAGGACATTTATATTAATATTTACCCATACAGAATCATCTAAGAAGATTCACGTCACTTACTTGACAATGTTTCCCATGTAATGTAACATATCGAATAGACCTAATTAGTTCAATATCTCTCTTTTATAAGGAGAGAGAACTAATCTTTTTATTTTTTTTTCCCCAAAGGACCCTCTGAAAAATCCCAGTTACTTCAAGGTTAAAAAAAAAAAAAAAGAAAAAAGAAAAACTCCATTTAGGATTTGATTTTTTGGAAGTTTGTCAAAAATATCAAAAAAGTGGGGCACCTGGCTGGCACAGCTGGAAGAGCGTGTGATGCCTGATCCTGGGATCTTGTGTTCAAACCCCATGTTGAATGTAGAGATTACTTAAAAATAAATAAATAAACTTTGGAAAAAATAAATATCGAAAAGGTTTAAAAACGCTTAGCCAAATAGGATCATAGGTTATTACTATGTAATAACTATTATTACATAATAACTATGTAATGATACTTAGTTATCCATTTAACCATGATGGCAAAGATTTTGCAGGCAAACACAGAATGTTAAATGGCTGTAAAAAGGGAAAACTTAGCTCTTATAATATTGAGAAGATTCGGTTTTCTTACATAATCAAAGACCTGATTACTTGCACAAGTGCAGGAAGAATGGCAGCTAATCATATAGGTTCTTTTATACCTGCTGATTAAGACAACATGAAGCACCAAACATTAATTTGATAAGCACAAAATTTTTGTTTTCTAGGCATGTTACTTCAAAGGCAAAGAAAAACCCTTCATAATCTCTTGCTAGTAAGAGCAGGACAATAGTCCAAGAAAATTTTGTCCCCTTAACAGATACACAGACCAAATTTTGGGATGCCTGATGGGCTCAGTCAGTTGAGTGTGGGACTCTTGATTTCAGGGCTGTGGGTTTTAAGTTCGAGCCCCCCAATGGGTATAGAGGTGACTTGAAAATAAAATCTAAGGGGTGTCTGCCTCTATATACAATGACAAGACTTCCCTATCTGAATATTCATCCCAACTCCAAACAAAAGGAACCCATTCACCCTGTCTTGGGGACTCAAGGCTTTGGAAGCATTTCCCCTGATCGCCTTATTTGCTGCATTTAAGATTTCTTTGTGGGACAAATCAAGCTGTTCCAGTTTCTGACTCACCAAGGAGGGAATTCAGGTTGGTTTGCTTACAAGTTTACATTATCTCTATTGCAAAATTTGTCAGCAGAAATAGAGCAAAAAATAATGGCTGATTTTGTCCAATGTTTCATGAAGTTTTCATGGGTAAGATTTTAAACATAATTCTTAATAACCAATAAATTAAATAGATGTAAGTAGAATAAAAGCTTTTAGGTGAACTTTTTTAGCAATAATTATGTGTTATGGTATACATACTTAGAAATGGTTTCCCAAATCTCTTTGGTAACTTAAAACCTTAAAGTTTCGCTTAGTTAAGTCAAATAATGGAAATTTATCAAATATCTAGATCATTTCTACAGAAGATAAAAATGAAACTTTAATTACTGAGCATAGATTTATCTACTTTTGGCTCCTTATTACAGAGAATGTAAAGATAAATTTGGGTTTGTTAAGGACAGCTTAAGTGTGCTTCTCTTGCAAATAAATAAATAAAATCTTCGAAAGAAAAGTTGGATATCTGCATTATAGTCAATGTTGGTAACCCTATTACATGTCTATATTATTTGAACCAACAAACATAGGGGCACCTGGCTGGCTTAGTTGGTAGAGCATGCAGTTCCTGATCTTGGGGTCATGAGTTTGAGCCCCATGTTGGGCACAGAGATTGTTAAAAAAAAAAAAAAAAAAAAGAGCTAACAAACTTAAACTAACTTTTATTTTCTGAAAATTTTCCTAGATCCTAGAACTTGAAAAAATCTGGGTTAGTATTGTATTGTATTTCTGAGATTTAGAAATGATTTATTTGTAAGTGCTTAATTTTAAGCCAATTAAATAGAACTCTTTTATGAATTAATGTGAGCAACACCATCCAGAGGTTAAACCCCCCCCCAATCTATAATGCACATACATATAGACAAACACAGAGATCCCGTAGCTTCTGTTTCAAAACAGTATAAAATACGCTAGCTTGTAAATAATAGTTAGAATAAACTTAATTTACTCACTCCTCTGGATGGTTTATTACTATTTGTAGAGAATACTTTTAAGATGTGTATTTGTCCGTGGAAGTAATCTTAGGAAGGCTATGGTGTCAGGTTTGGACACAAGAGCCCTTTATACAGTTTGTATTTTTAAAAAACACTGTTTTTTCTGTCTTTTTCTTTTTTCTTTAGTCTTTGGTGAGTATGGGGATTGTTTCAGATCCTTCCGTTGTTGAAAACTGACCTCCGTGCTTCGGAGCCAAACGTAATGCAAAGACAGGGACTGGGTATAAAGAAGGAAGATAGTTGGTTGCTTTGCTGGGCAAAGGAGGCTGCAGAAGGCTAAGGCCTTCAAAAACTGCAAGTCCCTAGAAGAAGGGGGGTATGTGGGCGGGGGGAGTTGGTTAATAGGAGAATACTGGATCTATGTGATGAAGTTGGGGAACATCAGTGAGGTTCAGTGGGGTGGGGTCAGGAGCCGACGACCAAGAAAGAATTCTTGAGGCGTCTTTGGTGCAAAATGGTGGTTTATTAAAGCGCGGGGACAGGACCCGTGGGCAGAAAGAGCTGCTGCCCCGGATTGTGAGGGGTGGCCTATTTTATACCCTCAAGTGAGGAGGGGGCTAGGGATAGCGTTTAAGTCTCTAAGGAATTTTGGAAGCAAGGTCTTCGGGACCTTGAGGGGGCTAGCTACTGTTGGGAAAGGGTCACTTATTACCGTCTAATAAAACCTGAGTCATGAGACCCTTCAGATGTATATCGCTGGGCCATATGCTGGGGGGATGATGGCCAACACGTATCTTGGGGGGTTAGAGATAAAGGAAGTTTCCAAAGGAATTTTTATACGTTAAAGTAGACTAACAGGATCTTGGTGGAGGGGAGGGGGTCAGTCCAGGACTGCCTTTGGCCCTTAGCAAAGTATTAACATGGAGGCCGCTGAGTTCCTAGAGCAATGTCACCATGCCTGTTTCAAGGACTTGTCAATGGGCTGTAGGTAGTAAGGACTGTTCCTTTGTCGTTTAGGGGAGCCAGGAGTGCCTGAGGAATGTTGCATACATCCCATGGGGGGGGGGTTGCAGGGTGTCAGCTCCTGCTTTGTCCTCAGCTTGCCGTCCCTTCCGTCATCATAAAGGATCTAGCTGGTTTCCACAGGAATCGTGGCTGTGCTGCCAGCCTCCACGGTTGTTTCCAGGGTGATTCCGGGTTCCTGAAACAAAAGGCTAAGAAGGGAGGAGGGGAGGTTTGGGGCAGAGAGGGGAAAAGGTACTTTAAAATGGAGCTTCCCTGAAGCCTTAGCGCAGCCATTTTGATTTTTGTTCAACTGTATGCTTTTAAGTGGTTTCCGTTTCTGGGATATTTACATTTCAAAGACATGGTAACATTTATATATTCAAGGGACAGAAAAAGTATGTCAGTTCCTCCAAGAAGGACTTTGGTTTCCTGAGGTCAATGATTTACAAAATCCTTTGAGATAAATGGGGAAAGTTGTAGGTTTGGTAAGAAGGAATAAATAGACTTCGGATTGCCTTTAGTGCTGCATTTTTTTTTAGTTTTGCAAAGATTTGTAAGATAAGGACAGTTGCTCTCAATTTTGTTTTCTTTTCTTCTTAAGTGGAGGACAATTGTACTTCCAATGCACTGATTTTTTTTTACAATATCGCAAATGTCTGAAGGCCAATAGGAAGGGGTCTGAGTGGACTTTGATTTTTGTTCTATGCCTAATTTCTGTTCTTTCATCTTATTACAGGAGTCCCTATGGCTAGCTGTTACGCCAATAAGACAATTGTTTAGAACGAGAGCTCTCCAAACATTTTTTTTTCTTTCAAATATAGCCAATTTAAAGGATCCATCATCCGGCCATGGGTGAGTAGGATTTTATATTAATTTCAGAAGAGACTTAAACCCATAAGCCTTTTTGTGGCTTAACCGAAGATGTGAGAGGTAGCCCAGAAGAGAGTGCAAAAAATGCAGCCTTCACAAGATCCAGAAAGTTCACTCCCAAAGATAGTCTAAGAAAGCACAGGCGGTACTATGAAGGGCCCTATTTTAAACAGCTGTTTCAAAACACAGGAAATCATGTGTTTTCCCTCCTTTTGAACAGAGTAGGGTGACTTACCAAGCCAAAAGTTCACCACCTCCCCACCCCCTAAGCTTGGGTCCACAGCGTATTTAGCTGCCTGCCGGTGCACGTGCACCCTCCAGCTGATGGAGACCAGAGAATACTCTCACCAATCATAAAGTAGACAAAAGAAAACAATGACCATCCCTGGGAGGAAAAAGGATCAAGAGAAAACAAAAGTACTTACAACAAATTTTTACCAAAGTTGCTCTACCCACGGAACTACTTTCACAAATATTTTCTTCTGCTCCTCTAAATTTAGATTTACAAAATGTACTCTTACCACTAACACCTCCATTAGACCCTGCAAGCAGATTTCAAGAAGACTGGCTTGGTAAGAAGTCTCACCTGCTCAGGTTTTATCAGAAGTCCCAGGATCTCTCAGCTGCAGCAGTCCTGGGTAAAAAGGTGTCCGGTCAAAGTTTATCCTGCCAACGATACCAACTGTTGGGGAAGGAAGAACAGTCCTCTACCCTCTAATATTCTTTTGATGGGGCTAAGAGTTAAACTGACTTGAGACAGAGTAACAGGAGAAAATCAATGTAATTACATTTATACAGGGGTTCCATCAGAATAGGAAGCCTCCAGGCAGTCAGGCAATTGAGGCTTATATGCCATCTAGAGCTAAGGAGAAGGGGGTAGTGTCTGGGACTTCAAAGGGAAGGAACCCAATTCAGAGAAGGATGAAAAACAGTAAATGTTGGGTAACCAAGTGTCTGTTGGACATACAGAAGCAATGGGACATACAGAGGAATTTTAACAAATAGGCTTTGCTAAGTGCCTCCCTGCCTACCACATCTAGCTCATATTATACTAGAGAAAACTATGGTGATAGCTCCCTTCCTGGAGAAGTTCCTCTGTCTAAATTCCTTTAGGCAGGTAGTGTAAGGTCAAAGGTTCTTCTTGAGCCTTCTGTTTCTTAAAAGTAATTTGCATAAAATAATCCACATGCCAAAGAGGCACATTTTGGGATGCATATTTTGCTCCCCTATACTCATTTCCAACTTTACCCAGTATAGGCTCCAGACTCAACTTTCTCTAATGTTGATTCCCAGCCTGACGGTGACCAATTTTTCATAACCTGTTGGGAACAAGAGAGAGTTGGGATCCCAGATCACACCCGGGCAGGCTGTCTTTTGAGGCCACAAACAGAAGGGTGGGAACTAAGATACCACTTACTAGGAGAGCTAAACAGGCACTGAGCCAGGAGGGAAGATGTCTGCCATCACCTGGACAGAAAGCAGAAAAGTCTGGCGCCAGAGAAGCCCCTTAATGAGGTCTCTAGGGCAAAAGTACTGGAGGATGAAGAATCAGAAACAGACGGAAGTGTGGTGGGTCTAGACTCAGTCCGGAACAAATCTTATCAACACAAAGGTCCCACAATTCATTCTTTTTATGCACTGATTGGAGGATTGCTAGGAAAGGACAAATCCTAAAAGGACAGGAATGTAAATGAAGATCTCTTCTGACCATAGCAGTTGAGTGAAATTGCAAATATAAAAGGTATGTCGTTGTTCATTGAGGAGACTTCAGGAAAAGTACCTCCAATCGGCTTTAGTTTATTAGTCTAGAAGCTGGGAAAAGTCATTTTGAATAAGATAGTGGTAGTCACCTGCTCAGCATCTGTTCTTGTGGCCTCCAGTCTCAGCAGAAGTTCCAGGAAAAGAGTTTACTGTGGCAAAGGTGCAGGGCAGGTGGGCAGGCAAGAGTGAACTTGAACCCTGGCAGAATTGCGGAAGTGAAGCTAGTCTTCTGGAACCACTGGAGGGAAATGATACTAAGGCTAGCAATAACAACAAATGCTGAGCAAGGGATAACTTGCCCAAGGGTGTTTACTAGAATCCGAGTGACTCAGTCAATACCCAGTCCTCTAACCCTGTGTTGACATTATGCTCATAAAAGAGGTGGGGTGGGGGAGGGAGGAGAAGATGAAGAAATAAGAGACAACAGTTTCTGCCCTGAGGAATTCTCAGTATAATGGGGAAGAGATGATGCATGCAGGAGACAGATGTAAAAACAGCATGAATACATCCTATCCTTCACCTGTATTAGCAGAACACAAAGGAACTTTGAATTTATGACTGAATCAAAAATCGAGGGAAAGTATGAATGTTAGCAAAAACGATTATTGATCAGAGAGTCAAAGTATTTCACCAAAAGGGTTTTGATTTTGGACACATCGACAGGTTAGCTGCAAGGTAGGTCTGAGTATCAAGCAGTAATAACATAAATCTAAGAAAACCCTGAAGAACACAGTAGCTAGGGGCGCCTGGGTGGCACAGCGGTTAAGCGTCTGCCTTTGGCTCAGGGCGTGATCCCGGCGTTATGGGATCGAGCCCCCCATCAGGCTCCTCCACTATGAGCCTGCTTCTTCCTCTCCCACTCCCCCTGCTTGTGTTCTCTCTCTGGCTGTCTCTATCTCTGTCGAATAAATAAATAAAATCTTTAAAAAAAAAAAAAAAAGAACACAGTAGCTAAGAGCGGCTTGGACCATTTATGTTAGGGTGGTCATAAAATTGACATTATGTTTATATTACAAACAACACAGCCTCGGGGCAAACAAATACCAATATCGTGCAGGGGTGAGAGCTTAGCATAGGAGAGACTGCAAACTGAACATACAGTGATGAGAGGAACATATAGAAAAGCCTACCACCATAGCATGACTCCTGTTTGCATAAGCTCCTAGTCATAATTGGGGAATAACTCTTAGTCACTTTGGATGATTATTTATTTATTTATCTTTATTTTAGAGAGAAAGAGAGAGCAAGCATGAGCGGCAGGGGAGGGGCAGAGGGAGAGGGAAGAGAGAATCTCCCGCAGACTCTGTGCCGAGCTTGGAGCCCAACACAGGGCTCAATCTCATGACCCTGAGATCATGACCTAAGCTGAAATCAAGAGTCAGATGCCCAACTGACTGAGCCACGCAGGCACCCCTGGATGAGGACTTTTAAAACACACCATTTCTACACAGAAAGGTAGGAAGAATGGAACATGGGGATACAAGACAACCAGAAGGCAAACAGATGGCAGTAGTGTCTTTACATGCCCATAATTACTCTAAATACAAGTAGATTGAGTTCACCAACTGAAAGGTAGAGAGTGGCTAGATAAAATTTTAAAAAACAAGACCTGGGGTGCCTGGCTGGCTCAGTCAGTAGAGCATGTTACTTTTTATCTTGGGATTGTGAGCTTAAGCCCCATGCTGGGTGTAGAGATTATTTAAAAATATTAAAACTTAAAAAAAAAAAAAGACCCAACTATATGCTGCCTACAGGAGACCCATTTCAGCTCTAAAGACACATAGAGGCTCAAAATGAAGAAATGGAAGAAGTTATTGCATGCATGTGGAAACCAAAAGAAAGTGGGCATAGCTATTCTTACATCAGTTGAAACAGACTTCAAGCCAAAAACAGTAACAAGAGACAAAGAAGGCCATTATACAAGGATGAAAGGGTCAATACAAGAATATATAAGAGTTATAAACATATATGCACTCAACATTGGAGCACCAAAATGTATTAAGTAAATACTAATAGATCTAATGAGAGAAATAGACAATAATACACTAATAGTAGGGGACCTCAATATCCCCCTGTAGGCAATGGATAGGTCATCCAGGCAGAAAATCAAGAATGAAATCTTGGAATTGAACCATACCCTAGAACAAATAAATTTAACAAGTACACACAGAACTTTCCATCCAGTAGTAGAATACACATTCTTCTCCAGTACCCATGGAACATTCTCCAGGATAGATCATATGATAGGACACAAAACAATATTAGCAAATTTAAGAAGACGGAAATCATACCAACTATCTTTTCTGACCACAATGGAAAAAAACTAGAAATCAACAACTGAAAAAAAATGGGAAGTTACAAATATGTAGAAACTAAACAACACACTTCTTTTTTTTCAATGAGCATTTGATCATTTTATTAACAAAATATAAGCAAGAAATACATCCCTCTTTGGTGAAACTTTTTAAATCATTTTATGTGGAGAACCTTGACATGTATCAATTATAAAACATTAAACAACACACTTCCAAACAACAATGGGTCAAAGAAGAAATCAAAAAGGAAGTAAAAACCTTGAAACAAATGAAAATGTAAATACACCATATCAAAACTTATGGGATGTGGCAAAATCAGTTTTGAGAGGAAAGTTTATAGCAATAAAAGCATATATTAAAAAATGAGAAAGCTCTCAAATAACTAACTCACTATACACCTCAAGGAACTATCAAAAGAACAAATTAAGCCCAAAGTTAGCAGAAGGAAGGAAATAATAAAGATCAGAGTGGAAATAAATGAAATAGAGATAAGAAAAACAGAAAGGAGCAATGAAACTAAAAGCTGGTTCTTCAAAAAGATAAACAAAATTAACAAACCTTTATCTGACTAACAAGAGAAAACAGAGAGAATACTCAGATAAATAAAATTAGGAATAAAAAAGAGACATTATAACTGATACTGCAGACATACATAAGACCATAAAAGACTGTTATGAACAATTATATGCCAACAAATTAGATAACCTAGAAGAAATGGATACATTTCTAGAAACACACAACTTACCAAGACTAAATTAGGAAGAAATAGTAAATCTGAACAGATCAGTAACAAGTAAAAAAATTGAATCAGTAATCAAAAACTTTCCAACACAGAAAACCCAAGGGCCAGACCACTTCACTGGAAAATTCTACCAAACATTCAAAGAACTTAACACCAGTACTTCTCAAACTCTTTCAAAAAGTTGAGGAGGAGGAGAAGACACTTCTAAACTCATTCTACAAGGCCAGCATTACCCAGCCAGATAAGAACACCACAAGAAAACTTTAGACCAGTATCCCTGATGAATATAGATGTGAAAACTCTCAACAAAATATTAGCATACCAAATTCAAGAACACATAAAAGATTATACATCATGACCAGGTGGGATTTATCCCTGGGATGCAAGGCTGGTTCAACACATACAAATCACATACAAATGTAATATACTGCATTAATAAAATGCAAGATAAAAATCACATGATCATCCCAATAGATGCAGAAAAAGCATCTCACAAAAGATAACATTCTTTCATGATATAAGCCCTCAGTAGATTGAGTGTAGAGGAAACATACCTTAACATAATAAAGACCATATATGACAAACCCATAGCTAACATTCTACTCAATGGAGAAAAATTAAAAGCTTTTCCGCTAAGACGAAGAGCAAGAGAGGATGTCCACTCTTGCCACTCTTGTTCAATGTAGTACTGGAAGTCCTAGCCACAGCAAGTCATCAAGACAAAGAAATAAAAGGCATCCACACCAGGAAGGAAGAATTAAAACTGTTGCTATCTGCAGCTGATGTTTTGCATATAGAAAATGCCAAAGACTCAACCATAAAACTATTTGAACTAATCAGTAATTTAAGTCGCAGTATACAAAATCAACATACAGAAATTAGTTGCATTTCTATACACCACTGATGAAACATCTGAAAAAGAAATAAAGAAAAATATCCTATTCATGTTAGCATCAAAAACAACAAAATACTTAGGAATAAATTTGACAATGGAAGTGAAAGGTTGTTCAACTAGAACTACAAGACTTTCCTGAGAGAAATCAAAGAAGACATAAACATGGAAAGACATCCCATGTTCATGGATCAGGAGGATTAATAGTGTTAAAATGTCCACACTACCCAAAACCATGCATAGATTCAATGCAATGCCCATCAAAATACCAATGGCATTTTTCACAGGAATTAAAAAAAGAAAAAAAATTCTAAAATTTGTATGTCACCAAGAAAGTCCCCAAAGAGCCAAAGCAATTCTGAGGAAAAAGAACAAAACTGGAAGTATCGCAGCTCCTGATTTCAAACTATACTACAAAGCTACAGTGATAGAAACAGTATGGTACTGGGGCGCCTGGGTGGCACAGCGGTTAAGCATCTGCCTTCGGCTCAGGGCGTGATCCCGGCGATCTGGGATCGAGCCCCAAATCAGGCTCTTCTGCTATGAGCCTGCTTCTTCCTCTCCCACTCCCCCTGCTTGTGTTCCCTCTCTCGCTGGCTGTCTCTATCTCTGTCAAATAAATAAATAAAATCTTTAAAAAAAAAAAAAAGAAACAGTATGGTACTGGAACAAAAATAGACACATAGACCAAGAGAGTCCAGACTTAAACCCTTGTTTGTATGGTCAACTAATATTTAACAACACAGTCAAGAATACCCAATGGAGGGGTGCCTGGGTGGCTCAGTTGTTAAGTGTCTGCCTTCAGCTCAGGGCATGATCCTGGCATTCTGGGATCGAGCCCCGCATCAGGCTCCTCTGCTGAGAGCCTGCTTCTTCCTCTCCCACCCCCTGCTTGTGTTCCCCCTCTCGCTGGCTGTCTCTCTGTCAAAATAAATAAATAAAATCTTAAAAAAAAAAAAAACAAAAAGAATACCCAATGGAGAAAGGGTAGTGTCTTCAACAAATGGTGCTGAGAAAATTGGACAAACAGATGCAGAGTGATGAAATTGGCACCACTCCCAAAAATTAACTCAAAATGGATCAAGGGGTTAAACATAAGACCAGATACTATAAAACTCCTAGAAGAAAACATAGAAGCAGCTCAACATTGGCCTTGGAAATGATTTTTTGGATATGACACTAACAGCCCAAACAACAACAGCAAAAATCAACAAATGGGGGACTGCATCAAACATAAAAGCTTTTGTACAGCAAAAAAATACAATGGACAAAATAAAAGGCAACCCACAGAATAGGAGAAAAATTTTGCAAACCATATATCAGATAAGGGGATAATACCAAAATATACAACTAATTCATACAACTCAATAGCAAAAACAAATCAAAACAAAACAAAAAACCCAAACAGCCTGATTTAAAAATGGGCAGAAGAACTAAACAGACGTTTTTCCAAAAAGATATCCAAATGGCCAACAGGGACATGAAAAGATGCTCACCATCACTCATCATCAGGGAAATGCAAATCAAAACCATAGAGAGATATCACATTACACCTGTTAGAATGGCTTTCATCAAGAAAACAAGAGATAACAAGTACTGCTGAAGATGTGGAGAAAAGGGAACACTTATACACTGTTGGTGGGGATGCGAATTAGTTCAACCGCTATGGAAAACAATATGAAGGTTCCTCAAAAAATTAGAAATAGATCTACCGTAGGATTGAGCAATTCCACCTCTGGCCAAATACCCAAAAGAAATGAAAGAATTTTGAAGAGATATATGCACTTCCGTGTTTACTGCAGCATTATTCACAATAGCCAAGACATGGGAACAACTGAAGTGCCCATCAATGGATGAATGGATAGAGATGTGCCACACACACACATGCACACGCACACACACACACACGCACACGCACATGCATGCACGCACGCATGATGGAATAATATTTAGTCATGAGAAAGGAGGACATCCAGACATTTGTGACAACATGGATGGGCCTTGAGCACATTATGCTAAGTGAGATAGAGAAAGACAAGTACTGTGTGATATCATTTATATGTGGAATTTTAAAAAGCCGAACTTATAAAAACAGTAAAATGGTGGAGACAGGAACTGAGACAGATGTTATTTAAGGGTACAAACTTACAACGAATAGTGAAAAGGCCCTAGAGATCTAATGCACAAAACAGTGACTATAGATAGAAAGATTGTATTATAATCATCAAACTTGATAAAAGACTAGAACTTAGTTATTCCAACTACTAAAGAAAGGATAGTTTTTTTAAAAAATTTAATTTATTTATTTGATAGGGACAGAGAGAGGAGAGAGTGCATGAGTGGGGGGGAGGGGCAGAGGGAGAGGGAGAAGCAGACTCCCCGCTAAGCAGGGAGCCTGACATGGAGCCTGGACCCTGGGATCATGAGCTGAGCTGAAGGCAGTTGCTTAAACAACTGAGCCACCCAGGCGCTCTAAATAGGGGGGTTACCCTAAAAATTACCCTAAAAAGGATAATTATGTAATATGATAGAGGTGATAATCCTCACTACAATGGCAATCATATTATAATATGTAAATGTATGAAATTAACATGCTATATACCTTCAATTTATATGATGTTATATGTCACATATATTTCAATTTTTACAAAATGTTTCACTTTTAGCTTTTCAGATTACCAAGTCATATGAGAAACAGATACGGTCACCTAATTCCTATGCCTAAATTCATCATGCCTGGCCATCCTGGTGATTTTTCATTTTGGACTTGGCCATTTTGGTTGAGTGGTGTAAACGCAGCTTCGAAAACAAGCCACATTAAGTTACCCTGATTAGAGCCACAAAAAAAGCCAGATGACAATACCCAGAATCGTTCTTGAACCCATCAGAGTGCTGAGTGACAGAGGGTTGAAATCTAATGAAGGAGGTACTTTCAAGGAGAGCTGGGGCCTGAGTGCAGGGTCACCTATACCAGAGCGTGGGAGGAAGATGGCGCTGCCAGAAGAATGGGTTAGAAAAATTCAGCTAAAATTGTGAACACATGGCTAGAAGCCGGGCATGGCCAAGAGCTGAGAGCTGCTGATGCAAGAGGAGTTCACACCCACTTGAAGGGTCCTCCCTGTGGAGTCATCTGGTGCTCATGAAAAGAATAGGGGCCGGGAGGGAGGTCAGAGAAAGCTTCCCTGGTGGCACACACTAAAGAACAGGAGCAGGGGCCATGGTGGGAAGGGAAGAAGCCCGACTGACCACTTCTCTGTAAGGAACAGCAGCCTTCCATTACTAGGAGAAGGGCCCAGGACATAGGTAAAAAACCATTACACCCGAAAAAGGGGAATAAAAAGAAAACTTCTACCCCTGGGGGAGAGCCTCGAAACCATCCCAGGACCAGACCTCGAGAAGGCTTCTTCCATCGCAAAGGGTGCAAAATCATTGACAAAGTCCTACACTCAAGTTCCAGGGACATAGAGCCTGCCTAAGCCTGAGGCAAGTCCAAAGTCCAAGTCAACAGGGACATCCCTGTCCCCACCAGGCTAGCAAGTGCTGAATAAGAAGCAACAGCCCTCCACCCCTGCGGAGAGTCTGCCTGGGGTGCAGGCACAGAAGCAAGCCTAAACTGGAGGATGGAGCAGAGACACTGAGAAAAACCCTCCAGGAGGTCCAGCCCCTCACCACAAACAAAGGGAACACTAGAAGAATTGAAGCTAACCACGGCAACAAGAAAACCAAGCCCGGCTCTACTCCTGACTAAATTGCCTCAATCCCCCACACCTCCTAGCTTAACAGAAGAAGGGGTGCTCGCTTCCAAGCATAAAGAGCATTTACTTCAGTCTCTACGCTCCTTATATAATGTTCAGAATTCAATAAAAAGTTATGAAACTACACGGGCACCTGGCTGGCTCAGTCGGTAGACCATGTGAGTCTTGATCTTGGGGTTGTGAGTTCGAACCCCACATTGGATGTAGAGATTTCTTAAATAAATAAAATCTTTTTTAAAAAAAATTATGAAACCACACAAAAAAGATAAAAAACAGCCGGGTCAAAAGACAATGCAAGCGAAACTGCCTCAGAGATAATCCAGATACAGTCCTATCAAACAAGGAATTTAAAAAACAAGTAACATGTTACAGGCTCTGGTGGAAAACATGGACGACCTGCATGAACAGATAAGAAATTTCAGTGGAGAGATAGAAACTATTAGAGTCAAATGGAAATGTAAGGAAATTGTGAACATGGCGAGAGAGAGGAAGGATATATTTGACAGGCTCATCGGCAGACCCCAAACGGCTGAGAAATAATCATCGTCTTGAAGATGGGTCCATAGAAATTAACCAAGCTGAAATTCAAAAGGAAAAGAACGTGAAAAAAAAAAAAAGGAAAATAGAACAGAACATCCAAGAAATGTGGAACAATATAAAATGCTCTAATGTATGTATAATTAAAATTCCAAAGAAGAGAGAAAGAACGGGCAGAGGAAACATTTGAAGAGATAATGGGTCAAACCAGAGATCCAAGGCGCTGAGAGAACCACCGTAGGCCAACTAAGCACACACACACCACCTAAACACACCCCATCCAAACTCCTGAAAACCAAGGAGAAAGAGAAGGTCATTAAAATACCAGTAGACCTTTCTTTTTAAAAATTGTAGAGAGCCAGGATATCCGGCCACTAGCCAGCGGCCAATAGCATAACTCATGAGGGAAGGGAAGGCAAGCTGAGGACAAAGCAGGAGCTGACACCCTGCAACCCCTCCCCCCCATGGGATGTATGCAACATTCCTCAGACACTCCTGGCTCCCCTAAGGGACAAAGGAACAGTCCTTACTACCTACAGCCCATTGACAAGTCCTTGAAACAGGCATGGTGACATTGCTCTAGGAACTCAGCGGCCTCCATGTTAATACTTTGCTAAGGGCCAAAGGCAGTCCTGGCCTGACCCCCTCCCCTCCACCAAGATCCTGTAAGTCTACTTTAACGTATAAAAATTCCTTTGGAAACTTCCTTTATCTCTACCCCCCAAGATATGTATTGGCAATCATCCCCCCAGCATATGGCCCACCGATATACATCGAAGGGTCTCATGACTCAGGTTTTATTAGACGGTAATAAGTGACCCTTTCCCAACAGTAGCTAGCCCCCTCAAGGTCCCGGAGACCTTGCTTCCAAAATTCCTTAGAGACTTACGCTATCCCTAGCCCCCTCCTCACTTGAGGGTATAAAATAGGCCATCCCCCAAAACCCCGGGGCAGCAGCTCTTTCTGCCCACGGGTCCTGTCCCCGCGCTTTAATAAACCACCATTTTGCACCAAAGATGCCTCAAGAATTCTTTCTTGGTCGTCGGCTCCTGACCCCACCCCACTGAACCTCATGTATATTCCCCAACCTCCTCATAACTGCCCCAGAGGCTATCGTAGACATCGAGACATCTAAATCCTTCTCTTGGCCACCTCACAATTGTCTAGAAGGGTTAAAAAGAAAATTTTTTAAGAAATAGAAATGAATAGATGCCTGAGTGGCTCAGTCGGTGAAGTGTCTGCCTTCACCGGCTGAGCTACAGGCAAGTCCCTTTTCTTTCTGAAGCTCAAAGGTTCCTCCTGCTGAGTTGCCCTGGATGCTGCCTTGGGTTCTGTCACTGGAAAGGCTCCTTCCATTCGAAGCTCAGGGCGTCTTCAGAACCCTCCCACTTGTCTAACAAGCCATGTAGGAACCCCAGGAGCAGGAGACAGTCCTTTGTGACATCTCATTGCATTTTTCAGGACCAAAATACTTCAATGTTGTTCATCACCTCCTTCATCGTGACTTAGGGTTCCTGCTGCCCCGCTGACGACTCTTGTTCCTCTCCCTGAACGCTCACCTATCTTCACCATCCATTAAATACCGGTGTCTGTTCAGCCTTCTGTCCTCAACGTACTTCTCTCTCTTCCAGTCGTTTCCTAACTGGGGAGAGCCTCCCCCAGGACCTGTATCGGAATAGGAAGGGCAACGAGAGGTAGAGGAAAGCTTATTCAGCATGATTATACTTTTATACTTGTAAATTGGACAAACCAATTTCGAAATTTGAGGTAGAATTAAAGGAAGATGAAAAATTTGTTTAAAATGTTTGGCAGTGGGCTTAAAAGAATGGAGAGGGGCGCCTGGCTCCCTCAGTCAGCGGAGCCTGTGACTCTGGATCTTGGGGTTGTGAGTTCAAGCCCCACATCGGGTGTAGAGATTGAGGAGGGAACAGAAGGCAAGCTGAGGACAAAGCGGAAGCTGACACCCCCCAACCCCCAGATGGGATCTGTGTGACATTCCTCATGCACTCCCGGCTGCCCTAAAGCTAAGGAAAGACAGTTAACTTCAAGAGATCACAATCCTTGCAAGACTTGAGTCTCCCTCAGTTTACAAATGTCTTAGCGATTTACAAGAACAAAGCGTTTCTATCCATAACCTGGCTTCCAGAAGGGAATGTAGATACAATTCAATGTCCTTATAAATCTGCAGCCCATTGACAGATACTTGAAGTGTAATGTTCCTCCAGGAAGTTCCCAACTATCTTACCGTTAATGCCTCTCCATTCCTATCCAACCAATAATTAAATGTTCTCAGGTTCTTTCCCTCCTGCCGGTTATTAGCAGCATAAAACTTTGAGCAAGTCACTTAATCTCTCCATGCCCTGGTTTTCTCATCTGTGAAATAGGGACGGTCGTAGTTCAACTACCTCACAGGGTTGATGGAAGGATTAAATAAGTTTAAGGGCTTAGTACAAAGCCTGCACGTAGAAAGTGCCATGTCCGTACTGGCTGCTGTTATTACAATTAGTAGAAGTCTTATTTCATGTCCTCATCCGTCCTTGCCTGAATCCCTGAAACACAATCTTAACCAAGCTTTCCTCCTTCCAATCCATCTTCTCTCCTTATCCAAAAATACTCATCAAGCTTTTTCATCGGAAGACATCATTTAACAAATGAGTGGCCATGAACGAGGAGACGATATCTGTAACAGATATATTGGACAAAGGAGTCTTATATCTAGAATCCGTAAGGAACTCCCACAAATCAGGAAGAAGACAGAAAACACAATTAAAAAGTGAGCAAAAGATTTAAACAGACACTTCACAGAAGAGGATATCCACATGGCCAAATAAGCACACGAAAAAATATCCAACACTACTTACCAGGGAAATGCAAATTAAAAATACAATGAAATATCCCTATAGACCCCCAGGTGGGCTAGAAGTTAAAATGACACTAGCAGTACCTACCGCAGTTAAAAACAAAACCAAAATTGGCTAACAGATCAAGTCACCGCCCTGCTCCAGATCCTTCCATGACTTCCCATTGTCTTCAGGATGATAGTCAAGATGGCCTCTGTACCCGCCAGGGTAGCCCAGAGCGCCTGGGAGCCTATCTATCACGGCTGTCCCCACCCCAATCTTGTGCTCCACTGATACCTACCTTCTTGCTGTTCCCTAAATTTGCCACGTGTTGCCCTGTTTTTGCCCATGCTATTTTCTGTGAACAAAGCTATGTCCCAACTCATATGCATTCTTCAAGGCCAAACTCCTTCTTCATAAAGCCCTCCATGAGTTGCACATAGATAAACTGCTGTTTGCAAGAGGAGGATCATCTAAGAGTTGCTGACTCTCGAGGGACTTCCCTCCCTCCAGAAAGATCTCTCGCATTCATGAACACATGAAGCCTGATGTGCCATATTTTGGGACCTGGACATTGGAATGATGTAAATGGACTTTTCCCGCTGAGCTTCGAAATGTAAGCTGTTAGCTGCTCTCTGCTGCCCTCTGCTGAAACAACGTGGGCAATGCGAGTCTCAGCGGCAGGACAAAGAGACTCCGTTTTCAAGAAAACTAAAGAAAGGGGCGGCTCGTGCTTGCTCTCTCTCAAATAAATAAATAAAATATTAAAAAGAAAAAGAAAAGGAAAGGAAAGAAAGATCCGAGTGAGTGGTTTAACACAAAAAACAGCCAGTCTAAGGGACTAGCGAAGTAAGAATGAGTCAGGTTCAGGAGCAAGGAAAACCTGAGAACTCTCTTACTTTAAGCCACTTGCTCTGCTTTTCAGCTTGAATGACTCCTGACATCAGACTTTCAAGAAATACTCTGGCTTTGGGTCCTTAGGGGTGATGGTAGGATTTGAAATTGTAGCAGAAAATTAGGAGTTAGAGCCCAGCATTTAAGGTCTGCAGCTCATATAGCTCAGAACCTCCAGCTCAGACCTGCTCTGTCCTTTGTCCACTGTGTCAAGGGCATGGGTCTCCGGTGAGGATAAAATTTCAGGGGCCGGCGGGCAGAATACCATGTTAAGCCAAGCATGCTGAGGGTTGCTTCTGGGGAGAGTGAAGCTGCCCTGCTTAGTAGCAAGTAAATATTCCACTAGAACATTTGAAGAACTGTAAAGGAGATCCTAAGTGATTCAAAATTATCTTCCTATCACTGGAAATACATCTACCTCAAGGCCTCAGCAAATGAAGGAATCACTTCTACAGCTTCCAGTTCTTTTCCTAAAGCACGATTCAGTTCGAGTCTGTGTCTCTGGTTCTAGCCCAGCCGCCTCCTTCCTGATATCCAACGATCCTGATAACTCACCGGTATGTCCCGCGGGCACCTCAGACCCAGAGTCTCCAAACCTGGACTTATCCTGTCCCCTCAGTGACATCCCAGCTAAATTCCTTCCCACCATATTTCCCACCTCAAGAAGTGGCACGTCCTAAGGCAGAAATCTGGGTATCATCGTGGCTTTCTTCCTCTTTTTCATAATCCACATCTAATTTTGCTAGTTCTCCTTGCTGAATATCTCAACCCCACCACCATCACCTTAGCCAAAGAATTCAAACAGGATTGTGAAGTTTTATCTGCACTCCTGTGTTCCTTGCAGCATTATTCACAATAGCCAAGACATGGAAACGACACAAACGCCCATCAACAGATAAGTACCGAAAAAATAGTGACATATGCATTTGGTGGAATATTAGGCAGTCTTAAAAAAGAGGGAAATCCTCCAACATGCGACCTCATGGATGAACTTCAAGGATGTTAAACTAAGCAAAATACGTCAGTCACAAAAGGACAGATACCGTATGATTCCACTCAAAAGAAGTAAGTAAGGTAGTTAAAATCATAGAATGAGAAAGTACAGAGTGGTTGCTTAGGGTTTGGGAGAATTAGTGTTCCGTGGGTATAGAGTTTTAGTTTTGCAAGATGAGAAAATTCTAAAGATCTGCCGTATAGCAATGCGAATAGATTAAACACTGCTATACGCTG
Organism: Ursus maritimus; assembly: GCF_017311325.1. Taxonomy (NCBI): domain Eukaryota; kingdom Metazoa; phylum Chordata; class Mammalia; order Carnivora; family Ursidae; genus Ursus; species Ursus maritimus. Next base: position 45,070,844 of record NW_024424452.1, on the reverse strand, counting down.
TAAAATGGTTAAGGTGGTAAATTTATGCTCTGTGTTTCTCACCACAATTTTTTCTTAAAGTAGGGAGCTTAATAAAGCAAGTTGTTAGACAAACATCAAAACTCACAAATACGTTTCAGAAGGATCACAGGGTGAACCACGAGAACCAAGCTATAGAAAACCTGGAATATAATAGAGCTGAACGGTGATCAAATTCTCTCAAGGAAGAAAAAGATTTCTAAGCCTGGGGGTAGGGGGGAGGAGGGAAAGATCCTCATAAAACTTTTAAATTTCTGAGTAATACAAAACTAAAGTCAGCTTAAAATAAACTACCAACTGTAAATTTTGAAAAAAAAATTTTTTTAATTATGCCCCCCAAAGAGGTATTTTTATTATACAAGCCATTAAGGAGAAAAATATAGATTGCTTCTTGGCCTTTTGGCTAAGATCAAGTGTAAGGAGAAAAATACAGAGTCTTGAGCAATAGGCAGAGGTGAGGGTACCAACAGACATCCAAAGACATTTGGTTAAACAGACCTTAAATGTCTAAGCGTGCCAGACACCGTCTTAAGTGCTCCCCATCTAATAGAAAGATAAAAGAGGAAATGCAGCCAGTAAATACGTGGGAACTGTTCAGATGCACTAGTAATCAAAGAAATGCAAGTTAAAATGATGAGACCCCATTTCTCAGCCAATAAGTTACCAAAGAGTAGAAAAAGAATGTGAAAGCAAATGAACAAAGGGGAGATGAGGGATGAAGGAAACCAAGCAAGACTCTTAACTATAGAGAACACACTGTGGGTTGCCTCAGGGGAGGGGGGGGGCAGGGGATGGGAATAAACAGTACACTTATCGTGTTGAGCACTGAGTAATGTACAGAATTGTTAAATCACTCTAGTGTACACCTGAAACTAATACAACACTGTATGTTAATTATACTGGAATTAAAATTACAAACTTAATAAAGAGAATGTGGGGGCACCTGGACAGCTCAATCAGTTAAGCTTACAACTCTTGATTTCGGCTCAGGTCATGATCTCAGGGTCCGGAGATCAAGCTCTGCTTGAGGCTCCACGCTCAGCAAGGGGTCTGCTTCTCTCCGGCAAGGGAAGAAGGTCTCAAAGTGGGTTCTGGGACCAGCAAGATCACCATCACCTGGAAACATATTAGAAATGCAAACTCGGGCACCTGGCTGGCTCAGTTGGTAGAGCATATGACTCTTGATCTCAGGGTCATGAGTGAGTTCAAGCCCTAGGTTGGGTGTAGAGATGACTAAAAAAATAAATGGAAGGAAGGAAGGAAGGCAGGCAAATTCTCAGGCCCACCACAATCAGAAAATCTGAGAGTGAGGCCCATGAGTTTGTACTTTAACAAACCTTCCTGGTGACTCTGGTGCAGCTCAGATTTGAGAAGTACTGACTTACATGAACTAAAGGTCACCTCCTGAGGCTGGGAGGAAGCTGGGAAGAGGTCCGGCCTCCATCTATCTGAACAAACTCATGTTCTGTTAGCCAGGGAGAAACGGCTGTGGGGCAGGCAGCCTCCTTCCGGGAGAAAGCCCCTGTCCTGGTGTCGATCATGACCTGAGTCTTTTAAGAATCCAAGTCGAAGGACTAACACTGTCTCTTCCTCTCCACACATTCCTTGAAAATATTTAACATTTTTTTCTCCAACTAAAAAAAATGTGAAAAATGTTGAGTAGCGTGTGCCTATGTGTATGTGGAATTACCGTAAAAAATCAAGTTGCAGAAAACTCTTCTAATACAATATGTAAACAGTATCAGCAACAAATGAACAGAATATAGAGATGTATACAGAGTTATGTGTTTACACAAATATGGATGCATGGGGCAAGTTCTGGAAGGACACAATGTTCTCAGTGGTTACCCCTGAGGAAGGGAGAAAGGTCATTAAGAGTCGCTTTCACTTTTGCTTTATTAAGTCTGAACTGCTTCACTGCTTTAGCACCAAGGGTATATTATCGATTCATGTGCACATTTTCAAACAGGAATGTTGAAAGCGGACAACGACCAAACATTGATGAGAGGGACAAGGACTGAATCTCCAGGGCTGGTTCCGGGCTCCGTTTACACCCCTGCTGAGGCCTCCAAACCCCCTCATCTCCAGAGGGACAGAAGGCACCGAGTAACAAAACCAAATGGTTTTTCCAAACCTTCTTTTGGTGATGCCTTTTAATTTCCTGGGGACTGACTAGTCTGCCTGGGAGTGAAAGCATGAGTTCAGGTTTTCTGATTAATTTTTACATCTTAGAGGTACTAATTTGCTAGCTCTGCTAGAAAATTCCTTCAGTTCCCCGGAGTTGCCCAATGGCCTTCTTTAGGATTTTTAGAAGACAAGGGCTACTGCGTTCTGCAGTGCCTGAAATTACCATTGGAAGCCAGCCTATTTAAGATAGAAGGAGCGCGAAATAATCATTACCTCACTTGAGGAACGAAGAAACAGGGGTTTAGGGAAGAGAAGTGGCTTGACAGCTAGCAGTGGTCCTGCTNAAACCGAAACCTGGATTTCCTTCCTCCTTGGCCAATGTCCTCCCCAAAACCACATCATCAACACTTCTTTTGAAACTTTAAATGGTTGCAAGGCTGGGGCAACTCTAAGTGTGTTCTGACGGGGATAACAAGGTAGGGCATTTATTAGTCGCTCTAGCAGACAGCATCAAAATTCTAGAACCCTCTTTTATGGCAATAAGCTGTATCATGTTAATGAGCACACCCAAAGTAAACAGGCTGTAGCTTAAAGTCACACCACAAAACCAATTTTATTTCTGTGTTGTTTTCTCCACCCAACCCCCTTGCACCTATGACTTCCTGTTGTTTGGAGCTGGCTTTCCTCTTTCCCCACAACCAACTCTGTATATGTCATTGTAGGTGTGTGTTTCCAGACCTCTGTGTGCGTGTCTTCTGCTGTGTGTGTTTTCCAACTACGTTTGAGACTCCGGGTCTGTGAACCTAGGTACCTTTCCTGTAACCTTTTACTCTTCCAGGGTTTTCTCCACATTCTGCTCCCTTGTGTCTCACTCTCTGCCTCCCCCCGCCCCCTGCCACGCACCCGCCACCACCTTCTCTTCGATTCTGCCAGTTTCCTTTTCTGTTTCTTTCCCTCACTTTACTGGACGTGTAACAGTGAATCTTTTTTATTAAATGACTCTGATATCGATTGTATTTACAGTCCAGAGATTACTATATTTTGCTATTAAAATGAACAAGTAGAATGTTTCCTTCAAAAGACAATTACATTTCTTTTTCCTCTCTTTGGGCTTTCATTGTTCTTCCTGGATCAGTGATGCTGACTGAAAAGTGAGGAGTCATCTTTCCTCTAGTTGACACTCACTAAGGCAGAATTGCTTAAGGGAATTGTCTGAGGGAATCTTAGCAAACACAGAGTCCACCTTCTCCTCCCCTGGATGTGGAGACTGAGTTCTGTTGGGATTCAGTGAGTTGTTCAGGGTCACAGAAGGTAGGTCTAGAGTTCCTGGCCTCCCTGTCGGTATTCTCTCTTCATTACATGCCAAGTTTTCTCCCCTATTCACTAGTAGCTCTTTCCAGAAAGAGAGTTACGTGTCCTTTTAGTTGGTATTCTGTAAATACCTACGTATCCATTAGGATGCCTTTGTCTCCAAGTAGCAAGCTCTGACTTAAACAGGCTTAAACAATAAGGAAATGTATCTCAAATTATGAAAATCTGGGCTGGTTCGGTGACAAGGCCACATTCTACCCCTCCCTTCCTGTCTGCCCTCCTTGGTACTTTGGCTTGGGCCTCATACTGGCCGCCCTCAAAGTCTTACCAATAGCTGCCAGCAAACCTTGAGACATAACGAGCCCTCGTTCATATCTGATGCAAGAGAGACGCCCTCTCTCCCAACAATGACATTTAAAGCCAGTCCTGGGACGCCTGGGTGGCTCAGTCGGTGAAGCGTCTGCCTTCAGCTTGGGTCATGATCCCGGGGTCCTGGGATGGAGCCTCGCATCAGCCTCCCTGCTCAGTGCGGAGCCTGCTTCTCCCTCTGCCTGCCGTTCCCCCTACTTGTGCTCTCTCTCTCTTTCTCTCTGACAAACAAATAAAATATTAAAAAATAAAATAAAATAAAGCCAGTCCTTTCTGCCCGATTGGATCTTTTGGACAATGTCCCCTCTTCCCTCACTTACCCAATAAGAGCCAGGAGAATGCTATCCCCTCATGGCTCAGACCAATCAGGATCCACTTCTGTCTATGGGATGATGTGAGCTCCGGAATCAGATCAGCACTGTATTAGGAAGGAGGAAGGATGGATATTGGTTAGTGTTACCCCCTCATTGTACGTCATATTATACTTGTTAAGTCAACTGAGTCATAGCAATTTTTGAGTTACAGAGAACTCAGAGGTTCCTATGGATCCGAGTTCAAGAAGTCCTTGTTTCCTGGATATCTCAGCAATTGCACCATAGCGCTGAGCTAAGAAAGTTCCCCGAGGTCCGCTGTTTCCTTGCTATTATAATTGTACCCAAACTCTTGGGAGGGAGTGTTGGGTAATGTCTGTCTAGATTTCTTCTTTCCAGTTAAAAGCAACCATCTCCCTTCTTCCTGTGATTGTTCTTGGAGAAGATGAAGATTCTTTCCTTCCCTCTATTTTACAGTCTCTCACACATGTCCACAGAGACTCTATTTTAAAGATTTTGATCTAATCACCATACCCTCAAAGGATCAGGAAATCCTCCAGAAGTTACTAAAGTTGCTAGCTGTGGCACTATTGACACATGGCTACAAATTCTTTGACACTCTCTCCATCAAGAGATGGATCTGTATCTCCTACTCTTGATTTGGGAGGTGCTTATAACTCTTCTTGTTACCAAGTGAACTGGGGAGACCCCAGGCCCTGGGGCCTCGACCCAGCCTATCCCAAAGATGTCACCAAAGGTTCTTGGTCTCCCCTAGAGGAAGAATTCAAGGACAGACAGCACAGTGAACAAGCAACACAAGGGGGAAAGTTGATTAAAGTGAAAAGTACACGCTCAAGATGTGAGGGCCTGTGAGCTCAAAAGATGGCCCCTGCTCCCCCCTAGGGTTGAGTTTTTAGTGTTTTTTGAGTTGTTAACTAGGGGGTAAAATAGTCATTACTTTGGGGCAGGAAGCAGGGTTTTGCACTTTTTCTTCCTTATTGGTCAGGGGTTTCTGTCATGGCCGCAGTCTGAGAGCTGTCTGGTTTGATCTGGCTCTGGTGGAGGGCTTCCAGGAAGGCCTCTGGCTTTCCCGGTAGCGGGCCAGGACTTCCTTGTCGCAGACATCCAGGTCTCCTGTTAGAACCTACCTAACTGCCTACGCTAGCATTTTGACTAGCGGGCTGCTGTGAGAAGTGAAGCCATTCACCATCACGGCCGTTAAGAAAGTTAAATGACCTGCTGATAAGTTCAAGTCTTTCCCTTAAGACAAAGCAAAATCTCCTTTTCTTTCCTTGATCCCCTGTAGTTACCATCCTCTGACTCTCCTTTCTTACTGTATCACTCAGGGCTCTTGACTACAAGCAACTGTATCAGAATCTAGGTATATTAAGAAAAGGAAAGGAATTTACTGGGTGGAAACTGGAGGCAGGTCAGCCGCTCCTGCTGCTGTGATGACTGGAGCCAACCATCTCCTTCCCTTATGAATGAATCTCCCTTATAAATGGATAAGTGCCACTTATTCGGGATTCAACATTCCAGAAGAGACAAGTTGGCTAAGCCTAGATCACATGTCTGCTCCTTGGCTTCCTGTCTGAGTCAGCTCAGGCTGCTAGAACAAAGGACCACAGGCCGGGTGGTTTAAAGAACAGAAATTTATTTTCTCACAGTTCTGGAGGCTAACAGTCTGAGACCAAGGTGTTGTCAGGGGTCGTTTTTTCCGAGTCCTCTCTCCTGGGCTTGTAGATGGACATCGTCTCCCTGTGTCTTCACACGGTCTTCCCTCCGTGCCTGTCTGTGTCCTAATCTTCTCTTCTTGGAGGAACACCAGTCATATTGGAATAGGACACATCCTAACAACTTCATTTTAACTTAATGACCTTTCCAAGGTTCTGTCTCCAAATACAGTCACATTCAGAGGTACTGGGGGTTAGAACCTCCACACATAAATTCATGAGGGACAGAGTTTAGCACATAACACTGGCCCAAGGCAGGGAAAAGGGCATCTGGCTCGCTTGGCTTATGTAGTAGAAACCAGTCACCACTTCCTATTAAGACTACTCACAGTGGGGGCTTCCTCAAGGGGAAATGAGATGCTGATACGAAGGGGGTAAGGCCCTGGGACAGCCCCGACAAAGGTCCACGATGTCTTCATAATGGAGATTCTCAGAAGGACTAGCAAGTCATGGAAACACTTTTTCACTTCTACTCAATCTTCAACCGAAAGTTATCAAAGTTTCTGTCCCCCAGCCCCAGCTCCTGAAATTGTTCAGGCAAAGGTCATAAACAGTTCCCAAAAGGCCACATTGAAAGGACATCTTGAACTTTCTACAGCACTTAATACTGTTGACTTCTGCCTCCTTAAAGGTCTCTGCTGCCTGGGCTTCCCTATTCTCCTCTCTTCTCTAGCCCCTCCTACGCAATCTCCTTTGTCAGCTGTTCTTCCTTTTCACACTCTGCAAAAGTTGCTGCGTGCCAACCTTGCATCCTTGCTCCCCTTCTCCTGCCCCTCCTTCCCATCTCCTCTACTTCCTTCCCTCACTGGAGCTCCCCTTTTTTCTCACTCAGTCCTCTGATAGAGAGATCTTACCCCTACTGTATCTGAACCTAGGATCTCTGGATGGGCTTCACATGGAACTCCTTAAATTATAGGGAAATGCATGTGTATATTTATTTACATTTTTTCTTAGGAAAAGGACTAAAGCTTTTATCAAAAGTTTAAACATCATGTTGATGCCTCCTAAATCTTGTCTTTTGTCCAGACCTGCCTTCTGAGTTCCCCAGGCCACACGCCCAGCTGCCTACTTGGAATCTCCACGCAGAATCACAACTACCTCCAGCTCAGCAAGGTCAAGAGCCGAGATCATGGTCTCCCCAAAGCGCCTGCTGCTCTTCCTCTATTTCTTATGTCCGTGAAATGTGTCACCATCCTCCTCATCAACAGATCGAAAAGCTGTGCATCGCCCAGACCCTCCTTCTCTGTTACCCTCATAGCCAACCCCTCATCCAAATCCTGTCCGTTCCACCCTCTTCGCGTCTCCCTTAGAGGCTTCCACTGCATTTCCACTTCTTTAACAGGGAATCTCCCCTCGGCTAGACTGTTAAAATAACTTCCCGACTTTTCCTTCCACCTTTGATTTCTCTCCTCTCCAGTTTATTTATTGAACTGCTATCAGAGTCATTTTTATAAAACATAAAACTGATCGTGTCATTCCCCAGCTTAAAATGTTGATGATTGGTTTTACATTTTATAAAAATTATTCTGAAAGCAATCTAAGAAGTCTACACTGTTCACCATGACATGCAAAGTCCTTCGTCATCACTCCATTGATGTTGAATGCTGAGTATGTTTTAGGCACTGTGCTAAATGCTGGGGATACAATATAAACAAGAGGAACAGAGTCCCTGCCCTCAAAGACCTTACCGAAATAGGACGACTACTACAAAGGAGAAGCACAAGCTCGTAAAGGAGTAGGGGGTGGGGGTGTCACAACTTCATTCAGATCACCAGGGAAGGCCTTCACCAACCATCTTGCACTTTTTTTTTTTTTTTTTTTTTTTTAGATTTTATTCGTTTATCTATTTGGCAGAGAGAGAGCACAAGCAGGGGAAATGGCAGGCGAAGGGAGGAGCAGACTCCCCAGTGAGCGAGGAGCCCAACGTGGGGCTTGATCCCAGGACCTGAGCCGAAGGCAGGTGCTTAACCCACTGAGCCACCCAGGTGCCCCAAGGAACCAATAATTTTATACGTATTATTTCATTTAAGCTTCACAATGACACCTGGGTGGTTAGTGCCCGTATTGTTAACCCCATTTTACAGATTAGAAAACTGAGGCCTAGATGGAGTAAGAGGTGGAGTTGAGATTCCATCCCAGACTCATCTGAAACCCAGCAGCCTTAACCCTTTATTTATTTATTTTTTTAGATTTTATTTATTTGAGAGAGAGAGCACAAGCAGGGGGAGTAGCAGGCAGAGGGAGAAGCAGGCTTCCGGGTGAGCAGGGAACCCAACGCAGGGCTCAGTCCCAGGACCCTGAGATCATGACCCGAGTTGAAGGCAGACGCCCAGGCCCAAATAACTGAGCCACCCAGACGCCCCACCCTTAACCCTCTAGCTTGTGCTTCTCCTTTCTGGTTCTCACTAATCTTGGGGAGCTATACCCAGCTCTGCAAACACGCCAGCCTATTTCACCCCATCTTTGCTCGTGTCTATTTCCCTGGAACAGCTTTCTCTCAAAACCTCCCTGTTGAACACATCTTTTGTGATCCAATTAAAGCGTTCTCTCTTCCACGTGGACTCCTCCTGCAAATGCCTTCTTTGTGCTCAAAGAGAATTTTGCAAATACTCTCAGGCCCTATGGCACTGCAGGCCCTTACCTGGTGTCTCCCCTACGCAAGAGTGAGTCCTGGGGGGTGAAAACTCACTGGCCTGGTAATCTCAGAACCTTGTGCTGTGGCTGGCATTTCAGTGTTGAAGGGAAAGTAATGGGGAGAGAGAAAGGGAGAGGGAAAAACAACAACAACAACAACAACGAAGGGAGAAAAGAAAAGGCAAGCACGGAGACAAACACTCCAGCGGACGCTATCCCAAGACCATCTGTCCTTTAAACACTGTGCGTTTTAGCCACCCTATAAAATGAGCCCTTGCAACCCCACGCTCCAGCGGAGGCCAGTTCAGTAAGCACTTGATGAAACTCCTGCGGGCCTCCTGCGCTTCCTCGTTCCTATCGCCCATCCTCTGCAGCTGACAATTCCTCCCTCCACATGAAGACCACACACGGAAGATGAGTCACAGGAGACAATGACACTGCAAAGAAGGCAAACTAAAGAGGACGCCGCGAACCACGAACCGCGAACCGCGAGCCACGGGCAAGAAAGCCACGCAGAACCGTGAAGAACAGAGAGCCTGGGGGTGGGGGGTCCCCCTTCACCTCGGAAACCTTCCACAGCCGGGGGGAGGGGGCACTCTCCGGGCCTAGGTTTCCCAGAGAAGCATGGGAAGTGCCATAGCATGGGGCTTTACGTTTTCAGATGCTGGTCTGGATTTTGCAAGGTGTAGACGCTTGAGAGGGAGCACTAGAAGGGGGCCTGGTTCTTGTCCCCGGCAGATCCTAACCAGGCATCTCACCCGAGGGCCTGTGGGGGAGGGGCTGCTGCAAGAATGCAGGAAGGCGGTGGGTGCACGGGAGGGGGGCACCAATGAACTGTACTAGGAGCAAAGCAAAACAAAATCCTGAGAAGTGGTTTATTATATGACTTCGGAGTGGACAGGGGCATTGGTCGCAAGCAGTGGTCAGCAGGCACCCGTGCCCGCCCCGCCTCCCCTCTACCGCTGCCAATCCCCACATCTGGCCTTTTCCAAGGCTTTTCCGAGTGAGACCTGTCCCAGATGTCCAGGAACCCAATGGGGCAGTGGCATTGCCAAGCAGAGCCATTTGATTTTCGGTCTGAGACCTGGATTTAAAGTGGGAGGAGGGTGGGGGGAGAGTACGGAGGTGCATGTGGGGGGGGGGTGCATCTAGGGAGGGCAGAACAGGTTCTCAATCTGATAATTTCCTGGCCACTGCACCTCCACCTTTTCCAGTAAGGAGCTCAGGCCAGCCCAGGCCTAGTGGGTCCCCGAGGGGCTGAGCTCACCTGAGCTGCTGTGACTCAGCTCAGCCCTGGTAATGGTGGGTGGAAGGTAAAGAGCTCCTGCCTTCCCCTCCCCGCTGCCCTTCCCTCTATTCCTCCTTCTCTGCCTTCCCTGCAACCAGCCAGTGACACTGCCCCCTCCCAGGGCCCCATTCCTCCCCCACTGCCTGGGTTTCCTTTAACAGAGGGTGTGAATCTCATGGTCAAATTCATGCTAAGAAGTGCATTGCAGGAGCCAAGGCACACGCATTTTGAATTTTGAAAATATGCTTGTAGAGATAACCCCGGGGTTGGGGGGGAGATGCTTTCTAGTGGTCCGAAGATCTAATGTATGCAGGCAGGTCCAGGCTGCATGGAGCCGGGTCTGGGCAGTGGCAGGGTTCTGAACTAGAACAAGAGAGCCCTCAGTGAATGCTCTCCCTCTTGACTCTCATTCCTGACACCTTGTTTTTGGCACTGAGTGGACCCAAACCCACCAAGTGGGGGAAATATCTTGAGATTTACTGGGAGGCATTCTGACAGACTCTATGTCACTAGACGCCCACCTGTAGACCTATGTGGGCCCCAAGGGGGACATGTCCACCTCAGCTTCTCTTCCAATTTTTTTTTTTTTAAGATTTTAATTTGAGAGAGAGAGAACACACAAGCGGGAGGAGTGGCTGAGGGAGAAGCAGGCTCCCCGCTGAGCAGGGAAGCCCCACACGAGGCTCAAGACTCGATCCCCGGACCCCGGGATCATGACCTGACAGACTCTTCACTGACTGAGCCACCCAGGCGCCCCTGTTCCGGACTTTTTTCTTCCCCTTCCTGCCCCATCATGGGGCTCACTTGTCAGAATTCTGGTTCAGAAATCAGATGACGTTCTGGGAAAAGGAACCTAGAGAGTAATGAGCTGGGGGGTGGGGGGAAAGACTATTTACTTCCTCTCTTCAAGTGAGCTGCGTCCCTTAAGGGCTCAGTGTATCTGCGGTGACTCATTCGCTCTGATGTGGCAGCATGTGGCAGCTACTGCCCTCAACGGCTCTGCTGCTTCTAGGTGAGTCAGGGTCTCTCGGGCTCAGAGAGAAGCACCCGATGCCCTGGGTTCAGCAGAGCCCACTTTTCAGGCCGGGGGTGGGACCCCTACCCACGTGTAGAGCGCTCGATCGAGCTCCCAGGACAAACCACTGGGGAGCTAGAGATGAGAACGCAGGCTCTGATTTGGGCATAACCAGGAAGCAAAGGGGGACTGGGAGGTCTCTGTTACTTCACCCTGCTGGGGCTCAGTTTCCCTATCTGCAAATTGAAGACTATGGACCAGAGAGATGGTCCCTAAGTTCTGTCTCTTCTGTTCTGACATCCCAGGGTTCGCCTCTAAGGCTTCTGATTTCCACCCTTTTGGGAGTACTTGGGTTCAGGTGGTGTCTCTGGCTTGATTCAGGGGAATTCAGTCTGTACCCTTGTTTTGGGAGTTTGAATAGGGACTAAGGAGGAAGGGAGTGGTGTTGAAAGCAGGGATGCGGGTGACCGACAGGACAGGAGGTGTAGACACTGGCAACGAGAAGGCAGTCAGCGGGGAAGCTAGCCACCCTGTGTACCTTAATTCTTGGCGACACGGGACTCCCAGGGCAGGGGCTGGCCAGGGAACTTGGAGTCCTGCCACACTCCAGCCACCCTCATCTCCACTTCTGCTCAGTATTGTTTCCACTCTTTTGTCTTGCAGTTTCTGCCGGCGCGCAAGCTGGTGAGTTGGCTTTGTGGTCTTGTGTGGATCGAGTGAGGCACACAGTGCGTGACAGCCACCGGGTGTTGGGAAATGTGCACCGCGTGGGAAACTGTTGGTGCAGGGGTGTCGGGTCCCTTCCCCAGTACAGTCGGGCTTGGCCCTAGGCTTCTCTGGCTAATTTTCCTCTGCATAATGAGAGGCCAGAAATGGGGCTAAGTGCCTTGAAGCCAAGATGCTGTAAGTCTGAGTCACCACCCACCAACTGTGGGTTTGGGATGGGCTGGCTCTGGCCCTGAGCCTCCCCAGGGGTGCCAGTGTAGGGCCTGCTCCCCTCCCTGCCCTAACCCACCTCCTCCTGGCTCCTCAGCAGACCTCCCAAAGGCTGTGGTGGTCCTGGAACCTCCATGGAATAGGATCCTCACGTTGGACAGTGTGACTCTGAAGTGCCAGGGGGCCCAGTCCCCTGGGGACGATTCCACCCAGTGGCTGCACAATGGGACCCTCATCTCAAGTCAGACCAGCTATTTCATCAAAGCCGCCAGCGTTGAAAACAGTGGCGAGTACAGGTGCCGGACGGACCTCTCCGAACTCAGTGACCCCGTGCAGTTGGAAGTCCACGTGGGTGAGTGGGCGAAGGGGGAGAGGGGAGGCTCACCCACAAAGGGTGAAAGCAGAAGACTTGAGAAGACCCAGGTCTGCAGGGCACAGTCCCAGCGGCCACCGTCCACATAGAATGTACCCAATAGAATGCGTCTCCTGAGGGACAGGCCGTGCCGTTAGCACCACTAATATTTATTGAATAAGTTAATGAATCTGTTTTTGTGACCTCCACCTCCTTCTGACTCTCAGCCGTACAATGCCCTAGGTGGCCCTCCAAACCCTTCCGAACGGCCTAGGGTCCTATCTCCCCTCTCTCCCCATCAGTGCCACACGCAAACTGAAACTTCAGCATAAATCTCCTAGTGGGATAGAAACGTGTTCAGCCCGCCCACGGGTCATGGAACGGAAGTCTTAAGCATTGCTGACAGAATGCGGGCATCAGAAGCAGGTGAGGGGAGGATGCCAGAGGCAGGGATGTGTCCTGCTGTCCCTGGAACCCCACCACCTGGCCTTGTACGTGCAGTGTCACCTCGCAAGCCTGACGCTACCTCAGTGACTGCCTCAGTTGCACGATGTGTGCGGGTGGAAGGAGCCTGGAGGGGAAGGAGGGCTATCGGAGGTGGGCTTGCAAAGAGTTCACGGAACTGGGCTTCTGAAGCTGATCTCTGTGGCTCCTTAGCCGCTGCCTGCCACGTGGCTGACACGGTCTTCATGCTACAGAGTTACGGGGGGAACATGTGTTCTCTAGCTAGGTGAGAAGTGGCCACCTTAGACCAAATATAAGGGGGAATTACCAACAGGAAGCAATAGAAAAGTCAAGCCTGAGAGCTGTTAGCTTGCCGCGGATTTCGATCTAGAAGCTGGCTTTGGAAGTCCCATTGATGAGGACTGTACTAAACTGTGACCACGAGCATTAACTTTGCCAGGAAGAACTTTCGATCATCTTTTAAGGCTCATTTCACTTAGCTCCTCCTCTGAGAAGTCCTCTCTATTCCACTCTCTTTGGCCCAGAGGCCTTTGTTCTTAGCCTGTTATAGCTCATTGCGTTGGAATGATTTCTGTGTCTGTGTTTTTCTATGTTGGGTCTACAGATTCTTTGAGGTTAGGGATCCGGTGTCTTCGTCATCGGGTATCCCCGGACGGCACAACACCTGGAACATAGCGAGCGCTCGGTCAAAGCTGCGCTGAATGGATGTACGTACGGACAGATTAGAGCAGGAGTGCTCCCCCAAAGGCACCAGACTCCATATATGTATTCTTATAACGTGATCTTATGATAACAATGATTCATCTCTCTGCTGAAAAAGTAAGTGCATATATGGGCACACGGCCTTTTTGGATAAATAGCTCTTCATAAGTAATCAAGGTTACCTTCTGTTTGGCAGACCTCCCTAGTAGAGAATTTTCGGGTCTACCAATTTTGTTTAGCATAAGGTAGTAGATTTTTTAGATTATGGGAAGTTTTATTGTTCTGTTCTTATTACAGACGTCATTCGGGTTCAATTGCTAAAATATAGAAAAGTAAAAGGGAGAAAATTAAGATAACCTCTAGTCCTCAGAGAAAAGCCCTGCTAATATGTAAGCACATTTTCTTTTTTTTTCTGTGCTTATCTGCTTTTTATATTCTGTCTTTTTAACTCACCATTATCTCGTGAATGTTTTCTTGTGTCATTTAAAAATTTATCTGCAATATCATCTTTAATTATTTCGGTCAGCCTCCTGACCGTGACTTCCTGTTCCCTCCCTGTGAAATCTGATTACTTGACAAGACAGTTGTGAGAACAAGTATCCTGGTGATATAAGAATTTTCTGTCTTGAAGACTTTGCTCAGTGATAAAGATGGCCTCGCTGAGGCCCTGGAGCCCTTCAGAAAGCACCAGCCACCATGAGCGCTACCGTCATGCCCTTCTTTCCCGTCCTTGACTTTTATTGCGAGTTCTGCTTCACAGTGTCTGTAGCCACTCCAGTGGCGACCCAGTGACCTTATTCCTGACTGGCTGCAAGAGTCTGTCAATATTCCCTCAACTGTCTATTCCTTCTGAAGTCTACCTTTCCTTTGTTGTTGTTGGGTTTTTTTAAGGATTTTATTTATTTATTTGAGAGAGAGAGAGAGCACAAGCACGGAGAGCAGCAGGCAGAGGGAGAGGGAGAAGCAGACTCCCCACCGAGCAGGGATCCCAAGGTGGGGCTGGATCCCAGGATCCCAGGATCATGACCTGAGCGGAAGGCAGACGCTTCACCAACTGAGCCACCCAGGCGCCCCTCTACCTTTCCTTTAAGGGAACAAATCATCATTTCTTTTTTAGGATTTAAATTATTTATTTATTTAATTATTGAGAGAAAGAAAGGGAGCGCATGCATGGGGGGAGGGGCAGAGGAAGAGGGAGAGAGAGAATCTCCAGCTGACTCCATGCTCAGCATGGAGCCCGATGTGGGGCTCTGTCCCACGACCCAGAGGTCATGGCCTGAGCCAGATGCAAGAGTCAGACGCTCAACCCGCACGCCCAGGTGCCCCACAAACCATCATTTTCAAATGCAATTTATTCTTTGACTTAGAACTTACAGTGGCTGTTTATTATCTGCCACAGCAAAATCCCAGCGTAGCCCTAAGGACCCAGCAGATGGCTTCCCACCTACCTCTTCCCTTAGTCCCTCTGCTCTACCCTTATGGTTTGATCTGCGTGTCCCTCTTCCCCATTAGACAAAAAGGCTTGGTGGGCCGTGAGTTCTCTTGCGGGGCCCAGGTGGCTTCTTCCCCAAGGGAGCTCTGCAGGGATGGCTCCCAGGCTGGCTCTCCATGACGCCCCAGGATCTGGGTGGTGAGCGTCCCCTTCCCAAGGTCTTTGCTCTGGTTGCTGAAGCCTCCTGGGCCTGTGCTGTCTGTGTCTTTCAGGCTGGCTGCTGCTCCAGGCCCCTCGGCAGGTGTTCCAGGAGGGGGAGCCCCTGCAGCTGACATGCCACAGCTGGCAGAACAGGCCCATACGGAACGTCCAATTTTTCCAGAACGGAAGAAGCAGGAAGTTTTCTTATACAGATTCTGAGTTCCACATTCCAGCAGCAGCAAGCAAACACAGCGGCTCCTACTTCTGCAGGGCGCTTATCGGGAAGAAAAACGAGTCTTCAGAAGCTGTGGACATCATCATTCAAGGTAAGAGCTGTGCAGCCCTCAAGGGTCCAGAACCCCCTGGGCATGGAGTCTGCATTCACACTGTGAAGATGAGTGGAGAGGAGAATCTGGACTATTCCGCAGGCTTCTTTACAAGGGGTTCTGAGGGGTGTCATTGACTCCATGTATGAACAGAAGCCACATTTCCTGCCCCATAAACACACCCGTCCTTCCTTACCCCAGTCAAACTATGCCCACAATGTTATGTGTCCCTACAGTGCTCACCCGTCTTCACCTGCCCTCCTTTCCTCTCCAAGCCTCAAGTCTCAGCCAAAAGCCAACCTGGTGGGCGTCCCTCACTTCCTCACAGAGAGGGCATAGAAACCGAGTCTTGGCTCTGCTGCTCATTAATCATGTGACAGTGGGTAAACCATTAGTCTCTCTGAATCTCAAGTTCCTCTTCTGTAACAAGATGAGTTGACGTTTATTGGGCACCGCTCCGCGTGCTCCTTTCCATGCACCCACTTTGACCATCAATCACAGTTGCCCCTCACAGCAACCTACGAGGTTATAGGTAGTATTGAGTCTACTTTACAGATGGAGCAACTGTAACTGAGGGGAGCGGGGGTTGTTAATGTGTCTTTAAGATCACACCGAGGATTCAAAGACCTTTATATTTATTTAAGAATTGGACAGATGCCAAATTTCTGCCTTAACAAGTATCATTTTTCTCATCCCTCTGCTTCTCCCATTAGGTCCAGCAGTTCCATCCACCTCAACATCCCTTCTACATTGGCCCCAAATCCCTTTCTCCCTGGTGATGGCACTTCTATTTGCAGTGGACACGGGGCTGTATTTTGCTGTGCAGAGAGACCTTCACAGCTCAATGGGGGCCTGGAAAAACAGCAAAGTCTCCTGGAGTCAGGGCCCTTAGGACAAATGGAGGTAGTAAAAGCAGCACCTCTGAGCCTCTTTCTGGATTCACAACCCCATCATCCTCAACAGGCAGCTCTGGGAGCAGCAGGAAAACCACACCTCAGGATCTAGGCTGAGGGTCATCCACTCAACTCCATTTCTCTTGGTCTCTGCTGGAAAGGAAGGATCTGTGATCTCTAGGGGCCACCCATGAAACCCCAGTGAGTAGACACAGTACTCAGAATTGAAGTCTCAGAGCTACCCAGATACTTCCTCTGCACAGCTGTCTGTCACAGCAAAACCACAATGCAATCTCTGGATGGTGACCCAATGTATGAACTTGTTCTTAAATACCAGGATAAGTAGATAAGAGAATTATGGCCGAGGGCCAGCTGGGTAGTGGTCTACACCTGTTGCTGCAGGGCTGGTTGCCTTTCAGGCACCCTAAAACCCCTTCTAGACAGATTGTGGGGGGTATCAAGGGTCTAGGGGAGACAGCAAAACCAGTGAGGGGAGTGGCTAAGAGAGAACAAGGCAGTCCAGGACGGACCAGGGGAGACCCCTCCCTGGGCTATCTTCCTAGAACGTGAGTGGTGGTGTCGGTCACAGAAAAATCACAGGGGTGATGTAGAATTGGTTTTTCGGGGGATCCCCTGTCAGAACTGGGATGGTGTGTGAGTATTTAATGATGAACGCTCTTGAGGTCATGAGTAGCGAATGTTCCCAGAAGGCGGTTGGGGATTGGAGGGTCTTGGAAAAGAAAACGCAGAACAAACTCTCCGTCCGTAGGAAAGGGACCACATTGCTGGCCCAGATTAAGCTCATTGAACAGAGATCTCTCTGGGTCCGAACTGAGAAAGCATGGCAGGGAAGAGTCAACAACAGCTGCTCGGGAGGCAATGGGCAGGAGGTGAGGACATTTGCAGGCCAGGATAGCAGGCATCAGAGAGAGGAGATGCGGGGACTATCGCCAGCTTTCTGCTTCAGTATTTAATATGCTCCAGCTGCAGCTGCACATCCTTCATCCAACAAATGCTGGATGAGCGGTCCTAAACGTGCTCGACTCTGCTGAGTTAAACCGGGAACATTTGAAATCCCTTGGCCTGTCAGTGACGATGGAGTGGGGGTCGGGTCACGAGTGTTGCTTATGGAAGAAAGCTTAGCTGTCTCTTTCTGTACTGGAAGCTTTAAACAGAACATTTCTTGATTCCAATAAAGCATTGAACAAGATCTCGCATGCTGCTCTCAGGAGATGAAAAAACCATGATGATAAGACCTGAATGTTTGTAAAATCCATTTTTCCTCCTGTTGTCCGAAAATCTACCAGGGATGAGTCTGGGTAACAAAATCATATCCACACAGCTCACATGAATCAACCCGTTGCAGACTCACCAGTCTTGCTGAGGCAACTGGGTAAAAGGGACTTTTACAGGTGGTGTGGGATGGGAGGGTGGGTGGCTGTTAGAGTTAGTTCCGAGCAGGTGGTGGGCAGGAGAAGGCACCCCCAGGAAGGAGATAGGGGCCTGCACAGAGGTATGGGGTCAGCCTCGTTCGTTGTGTCTGTCAGTTACGAGCTATATGCCAACATGATTCGAGCCTGATGTCTGAATATTAAATGAGATCCAGACATGAGGCAAGCGCATCGGGAAACCCCAGACATTCAGCTCACATCTAGGGGGCCTGGGCGGCTCAGTCCGTTGGGTGTCTGCCTTCCGCTCAGGTCATGATCCAGGAGTCCAGGATCAGGGGGTGGGGGGAGGCTCTTCTTCTCCCTCTGCCCCTCACCCCGCTCTCATGCTTGCGCTCTCTCTTTCTTGCAAATAAACAAATAAATACAATCTTCAACTCACATCTATTTAGTACCTATGATGCCCGGAGCTTGGGTTCAGGTGCTGAAGATAGATGAACCCGGCGGAGTCGTTCCTGCAGGAGCATGCATTCTGGGGAGAAAAGCCCCGAGGAGAGAACGGAGAACAGTCTGCAGAGAACGGGCTCAGTTTCGTGGTGGTGGAGGAGGAGTGAGAGTTTGCCAGGCAAAGGGGACGGACACTGAAGGTCTGTGGGCAAAGATTCAAAAGCCAGAGTAGGACTCAAGCAAGTAGTTCAGCTGCTTTCCAGGGTAAAGAGCCAGCGAGGGCGAGGAGCCAGGTCAGGGCCGGATCCTGAAAGGCACTGCTGCCCAAGCTAAGGAGAGCCCCGCCGGCCAAGCAAGCCATTGAGGGATTTTAAGAACAAGTTTTCATTTTAGGAAGGCTCTCTGGCAGCTACGTGGAGGAAGGAAGGGAGAGGGGAGCTGAAGACAGGAACCCCCCTGGAAAGCTGGGTGGTTACCGCAGTAACCCAAGGCGGAAGCGGTGAGGAAGTAAAAGGCAGCGAGGCCGGAGAGGAAGGCGCCTCCTGAAAAGGTATTCAGAAGGCCGACTCCAGACACGGGTAACCGGTAGGACTCAGCATGACTAAGGGCCCGGTTCCGGACACGCCTGTTTCAGGAGTTCGGAAATCCAAGCACAGAGGCAAGGCAGGCACAGAGGTGCTAACGAATTCATCTCTGGCTTATCAGCACTTGCCTCCTCTGGTCGGCAACCATTTTTAAAACATCAGTTTCATGGGGCAGTTTTCGTAGGACCTAAGTCAAGCCGCTAAAAGGCTTGCTGCCACCTGCGGCGCAGACCATGCAGACCGATGGCCCGGGCGCCCGGCGGGAGGGTGGGTGAGAGCCGGACCGAGTCAAGACCTCCGCGGCTTCCGCGTCCCAGGGGGCCACACCCTGGGGTTCAAAACGCTCAAATCCCGTCCCTGGGTGGGCTCGAACCACCAACCTTTCGGTTAACAGCCGAACGCGCTAACCGATTGCGCCACAGAGACAGGCGAAAGCTGTTGCTTCTGCCAAGTCAGTTCACGGCAGAGAACGTTCGCACAGCTTCCTCCTGCGCCCCCAAACGGGGCGGGGGCTGGCGCGGGCGCCCGTGGGGCGGTCCCCTTGCGGCGCCCCGGGCGGCCCGAGTGAAGCAGGGTTTCTCCCTCGGCGCTGGCACCTGCTTCGACCTGGGACGGGCCTCAGTGTTCCCCCAGACGAGGCCGAACAGCCGAGCAGCCGAGGTCTCCGGGGAAGCCAAACGAAGGCTCTCTGCGGGCTCGCGAGTTCACTTGTTTTTGCTCCTGGAAGTACAGTCCACTTTTTTTTCTTTTTTCTTTTTTTGGCTGATCTAACAATTTATGTGTTCGTGTCAGCTCGTTATTGTGAGTATTTAAAACACGGCATCACGGGTCCGATCCTGCCGGGCAGAATGAAATGTTTAAGCAACGGAGCCTAATAGACCAATACGAATCTCCAGCCCCCCCACCAGCGTGTTAGGCACCCGGACAGAACACGGAGTTTATAAATGCCGGGAACTTAAGGACTTAAGCCCTGAAATAGCCGAATCTAAATATCCGAGGGCAGAGGCCGCGCATCCAACATCATCAGCCCGGGGATCGCGGCCAGGGCTGGGCCTCCTCTCCTCTCCTGCCTGGACGGAAGCTCCTCTCGGTTCTTGGCCCATTTCGCCGCCACAGGCACACCTACCCCCTCTACCACCGTTCTTTGCCGCACCCAGGCACCCACAGTGTGTGGCTGGTCGGGGGGACCCCTCCCCAGCCTCCACCCAGAACCTGCTCTTCCTTCTGCACCACCGTCCGCTACTTAGTGGGCTCCAGTGTAGGTGCAGGTCAGAGTTCCCAGTGCCGTTGGGTGGAATCTGTGTACAACGAATACAGATAAGGGCAGGTGCAAGTGTGTGTGTGTGTGTGTGTGTGTGTGTGTGTGTGTGCGCGCGCGCGCGCGCGCGCATCTCAGAAAACTTCGCCAAATGATCTCTGCATTGAGACTACCTTTGTTTTTTTTACACTTTAAAAGTTTGTTTTTAAATGTTCTTTTTAAAATTATGGTGAGGCTAGGTGATAGTTGTGGCTGTGGTTGTCTTATAAATTTCCTAACTTACCAAAATAAAAAGCTGGCAACTCTATATCGACCACCAACATTTTACTCGTCTGTGAAGTGCAAGTTTGGGAACAAGTTCGCTCACCTTCACCTCTTTTATTGCGTTGGCAGCAGGAATTAAAAATTACTTTCCAGTTTATTCTAAATACGCATGTTTCCTGCACTTCCCTTTGTGTGTACACATAAGAGCAGTCCAAAGGAAAGAAAAAAACAAAAACAAAAACAAAAACAAAACTGAGGCATGAAAAAGAAAGTACAAAATGGGATGGTGAAATAAATCCAAATATGTCAGTAATCACAATATATAGACATGGAGAAAATTTGCCAGTTAAAGTGGATTTTTTAAAAATAGATTTTATCCTGTTTTAGAAAAATGACATTAAAACATTAAACAAAAAACCAGAAAGATTGAATGAAAAAGAATGGAAAAAAGATATGCCAGGAATACTCCAACAAAAAGAAAGTTGGCATATAGCTATATAGTATCAGACAGAATAAAGTTTAAGAAATGATACATCACAAGGGATGGAGACGGTCGCGAGATGATAATAAAAGATTATGCTTATGATGAACATATAATAATTCTAAAAACATATGTATTAATAAAATAACATGAAAATATAAGAGCAGGAATTATTTGACCTACAAGGGAAAATTGACAAATTTAATTACAGTGAATATTCAAATTCTGTGGTGAGGGAATTCAACATACTACTTTCAGCATTCGACTGGTCAAGCAGAGAAAAAAAAATTAAGCATAGGAACACAATAAACTTGGTTTAATATATATTTACAACTCAGCAACCAATGATTTTTGGTTATACATTCTTCTCAAATGAATATAGAACATTTACAAAAATTGGCTCTGTATGAGGCCATAAAACAAGTCTTAACGTATATCATGGAATCGGAACTATATAGAACACATTCTTTGAACATAATGCAATTTAACTCAAAAATCAATTTAAAACCCTCATATATGTGGAAAATTTAAAACCCATGCTTTTTAAATACCTCATGAATCAAAGAGAAATTGAATGGAAACTGAAAAATACTTAGATTGAGTAGTAATAAAAATATAACACACCCAAATCTTGGATTGTTCAAAGTTTTACATGTGCACTAGGGAAAAGGAACACTCCACCAACCTTCAGTGTTTAGCATATGTATTAAACAGTGTTTTCTGTTACAAAAAAAACCCAAAAACAAAACACAACAACAACAGACAACTTTTGGAATGCAATTAATCCTGTTACAAGGAGGGAAAAGTACAGGCAGTTACATTCTGATTGGTCAGGGCCATACCAGCTAACTCCCCTCAAAAAGAGTCATCTTCTAGGGTCTGCTTTGGCTCTCCCTAGACACCCCAGAAAGTCAGTCCCCATACCACTGCTGGCCAACTCTAGGAAACTCTACATGGGCCCTGCCCAGAGGCCACTCAATGCCTCCCGACCAGCAGGTCCAATTTAAGCCAACCTACTTCGAGTCCTGGTTATAGGTGCCTGTCCCTGTTTGTCTCCCAGGACAGGGCCACCTGGACCCCGATCCACTTAACAAGAGCCCAGGGACAGTTTGGCCCCCCAAGACCGTGGCTGCCCACTACCACTCAGTACTACTCTGTAGTCACCCTTGTTTGTGGCCACTTGTGAGAACTGAAGCCTCCACCCAACCTTGGTACCAAGAGTTAGGAAATAACAGACAGCAGGTCACACTGACAGCATCAGCCAGGTGTTGAGGCCTCTGCTGGCACTGGTGGCCGTCCTGTGGTAGGAGGGAGGCTGTGAGGCAGCCTGGACCATGGGGGAAAGGTGGGGTGCAAGGGTGACTGAGGGGCAGCCGCCCCTTTTCCCCATCTGCATTGTATTTTACCTTCAATTCATGGGACAAGGTTGTCTTTTTTTAAACCCCAAACATCCTCCCACCATTAATAATTGTTTTAGTAATAAAAAAGATAATGAATGCTTACTCATTGCCAACCACCATTCTAAACATTTATTAACTCATTTGAGAATTATAATTATCATCATTATCCCTTTTTACATATGAGGAAATGGAGACAGAGAGCCAGGATTCAAACACAGGCAGCACAACAGAGTCCCCACCTCATAACAGTATTATGTGTGTTGCCTCAGCCAGGCTGAGTGGCTGTGGTCAACCTAGTTACACATATCATTCCAATAAATGATTGTTGTGTAATAGAGAAAACAGATGTATAAAACCCCCAGACAATAGTTTTTTTAAGATTTTATGTATTTATTTATTTAAAGTGTGAGAGGGGAGGGGGGCAGAGGGAGAGTGAGAGAAAGAATCCCACGCAGACTCCAAGATGGAGTCAAAACTGTCTTGGAAATTAGAGTGGGACATCACTCACAGAGCTGAATATCAAAAACATGAGCAAGAAAAGACAAGAAGGGACAGCAGCATAAAAGAATGTAAGCCATTGACTCCTGGTCATTCACAACATCCAAGAGGAAGCTTGATATCTTCTGGTTTCACCACTGTCTTATGGATCCGAGCTGGGAGTGGAGTCGAGTATGTCCCAGACTTTGTGTTTTGCTTTGTTTGAGAGGGAGGGATGGGTGCGTAGCCGTCAATGATGTCATTTCAAATCAGTGGTTGAGGGGCGGGCTATTCAATGAATGAAATGGAGAACGCTCAGGTGAAGGGTTGGGAATGGAGCTATAGACTTACCCCATGTTATATCTCAAAATAATTTCAAAAAGAATTAAAGGGATAATGCCAAAAAGCAAAAGGAAACAAAGTTACTATAAGAAAATAAAGGCAAAAACTGATCAGATATTGGGGTGGGAAGGAGTTTTCTATGTATGAAAACAAGTTTAAAAACTACCAGGGGAAGTATTTGACCACATAAAAATTAGAAATTTCTGAAGTTCAAAAACATTATGAATAAAATTAAAAAGCAATTTCACTTTCCATCACGGTGGAGGAGCTTGCATGGGGCTAACCACTCCATAGATAACAATTATAAACTCTAGACAAAATATTTTTTAAAAAATCTGTAAGGCACTGGATAGCAATCAAATCAGATTGAAAATAAAGAGCATTCAATCCCGGAAAGAAGGAATCGCTGTGGGTAAGATCCTCATCCTGACAGCACTCGCCAGGAAACGAGACTTGGGCACTTAAATGATGCAGAAAACTAGTCTCATACCCACGCATTGATTGAGGTAGGGCCCAGGGCTTCCAGACTGGCTGGAAATTGAAGTCAGACCCGAAAGAGATAGTCTCATTCCGGAAAACCAAATCTGCAAATCAAGCTGTCTTATCTTTGGCTCACCCTTGAACTGAGCGTGTACGGAGCACAGATTTCACAGAGGTCATGGTGAAAGTAAGCGCTGGGGGCGAAAGAGTACCCAGCAGAGATTTCAAGAGCTGCCCCACCAGAAGAGCCAGAAAAACACTGCGGCAACAAAAATGCTCAAAAACAGGAGATTCATTAAAGAAATGATGATGTGGCCACTTAATATAGCACAACGAAGCCATTAAAATAACGTTTTAGACTAACATTTAATGAATTTAGAAACAGTCACATTTTAAAGTAAACAGTCAAGTAGATTAAAAAACGATATGCACAATGTGATTCCAGCTTTGCATTTAAAAAAATGCCCAAGAGATAAACACACAGCAAAATATCAATAGGGATTTCCTGGGTGATGGAAATACGGATGCCTCTTCTTTCTTTGTGGTTTGCTTATCTCCCATGTTTTCTACAACGACTATATCTTCCTCTTATATTCAGGAAAGATAGTATCTTTTAAAGCATGAGCGTACACTGTGTGCCAGCTGCGAGTGCAGGGCACAACTTCGAAGGACTTTAGCCCCAAAGGGTCTCAAAACTGCTTCTCCACGTTACAGGTGAAGAAACCGAAGCCCAGAGAAAAAGGGCTTGGGCTAAAGCAAACAGCCGCCTAGTGATGAAAGGACAGGTATGCTGATTGTCAGACTAGAGCCCATTTCTGTTTGCTCACCTTGGTTGTCGTAAGGCAGCAGAAAGAACGGGAACTTTTGAGAACGTGGGCTGGCCACAGCTGGATAGCGATATACCCCGGAGAAAGAAAGGAGGAGCGCCTGGTAAGACGTGGGTGTGGGGGACGGCAAGAAGGAGAGTGAAAATTTGGAATACAAGGCTCAAGGTAGAGCCTGGATCCTGGAATTCTCTTCCAGTGGCAGCAAGAAATCATGGGGATGGAAGAAGTTAAACCTAGTGGCAGGCCTCTTCGGCGGTCCATTAGGTGGAAACTTGTTTGCAGGGTTAAGAACCAGGGTCAAAATAACCGCACCCACCAGTTCTCCTGCCCATCATCCAGCAAACAAATTCACATGTGACAACCATAATCATGGGGAGAACCTAAAATTATCGAGGAATACCTTTTGTTTCTGAAGTAAGCGAGAATGTAGAGCAAGGAAGAGACAAAAAGATGCCTTATGTCTCCCCGTCGGGGAATCGAACCCCGGTCTCCCGCGTGACAGGCGGGGATACTCACCACTATACTAACGAGGAAAACCGCAGGTTGCCGTCAAAAATCTTTCTTTAGGAAGTTACTTCAAAGTTGCCGGGCCAATTTCTTCCGTGAAAGAAGGTTGAGTGCTGGCAACACTGTGCCTTTACTGCCTCGACAGGCACGTTACAATCGACAAGATGAGAGCCCCACGTGTAATTTAAAATTTCTTGCAGCCACATTAAAAAGAAACATGTAATAATTTTACTACTACATCTTATGTAACCCAAGATTTCCAAAATATTGTTTCAACATGTAGCTAATATAAAAAGATTTTTTTTTCGTACTTAGTTTTCAAACCAGTATGTATTGTACACTCACAGCACTTTTCATCTCGGGCGTTAAATTTTCATTTGCAAACTTGATCCGTACTTAGATTTCATAATGTTTACAGTTGAAAAAGTGGATTCATATATCCAAGTTGCTCCGACCGTAAACTTTCTCCAGAAGCTAAACTGAGCATCTTTTTAAAATGTTCCATTTATTGACTTCAAATAATGGATCTGCTTACTGACGTAGACCTGCAAGTGCGGTTCCCCGCAGGGCCCCGGCGAGGACATCTCGCACCTGCACGCCGGCCGGAGAGACTCGGAACCCAGACGGGTTGGTTCCTCTGCAGGTGGAAGCGCTTAAAGGCAGGCGGGAAGGAAACGCAGAGAGGAAAGCGGTCAGAGGCGAACTCCGCCCAAACGCAGCTGGGCGGGGAAAGGGGTTCTTCAGCGACAGACCAGCGGGGCGAGAAAAAGCAGCGCCCGCAGTTCCTAGTTTGGGCCCAGGCTTTAAAAAAAGCAACCCCGAGCACTCTTCCTGGAAAAAGTATAGTTTGCGTTGGCCGGGAATCGAACCCGGGTCAACTGCTTGGAAGGCAGCTATGCTCACCACTATACCACCAACGCCGATGTTGTAAGTTCTCAAAATTTCATATATAAGGAAAGTAAAGGCCGCAAATTTTTCTCACCCTGGTGTTCTATGATCCTGAGGCACACGGAGCCTTCCCTTCGCGAGGATGGAGCCCGATCTTACTCCTAGCCCGTCACCCAGCCACGGAGGCCGGGGAGGGGGGGCGGGGGGGGGAGGGTTCGCGGAGCACCGCGGGAAAGCCGAAGCCTCGCACGGCCCGGAGATTTTCACCTCCGCCTGCTCTGATCCGCACTTCCAGCTCCGCCGCCTGCGCGCCCCAGCGCTGGATCCGCCGGGTGTGGGATTCGGTACCGGCGATTTGGGGCTGAGGGTGCAAGGGAGACCGGCCGGAAAAGGCGCCAGGAAAAATGGATCTTTACAGTTTAGGATGGTGAAGTAGGAAGGAGGAGTCAGAGACAGTTTTATCCTCCGTACTTTGCCAAGGACCCCAGGGAGAGTTCTGGTTTTATTTAAAACGATAAACGCAGCATCGCTATAACGTGACGTCATGAAACAGCACTGTGGGGTAATCTGAAAGTGAAATAAGAAAACGCTGGGTTTCCGTGTCAGGATGGCCGAGCGGTCTAAGGCGCTGCGTTCAGGTCGCAGTCTCCCCTGGAGGCGTGGGTTCGAATCCCACTTCTGACAAAACACTGACTTTTTGTTCTGTGGGTGTTTTGTTTTTAACGATTTTATTTATTTATTCAACAGAGATAGAGACAGCCAGCGAGAGAGGGAACACAAGCAGGGGGAGTGGGAAAGGAAGAAGCAGGCTCATAGCGGAGGAGCCTGATGTGGGGTGTGGGGTTTTTTTTTAACCTTTTTTTCCACCAACAAATACAATTGAATTCATGGAGAAAGGAGTATTGATTAAGCGACACCTTTTTGTCCTGCGTATCTATATATGAATATTATGCTTCACTGTGAATACGGGACTGAATCTATTTTTTTCTATATTGTACGCAGGAGACTGGTTTTTGAAAACAGGAAGCAGTTGAGATCTATACCTAACTATGAAAAAAATATTTTGAGCCCTTTCTAATGTGCCCAGCACACTAGGGCAGGCAGATATCAAAGTCTCCTCCGACTGAACAAGGCAAAGCTCTCAGATCCTTTCATTTACTAACTTGGCCGGAGTCTTCTAATGCTCAGACAATAGTGTCAAACTTTGGGAGGCCACACATTTCCCACCATCTTGCCTGACCCACTCCTGCTGTTGCAGGGTGGACTGGGGAGACCCCTGGGCCCGGAGGCCTCTGCCCAGCCAGTCCCTCGGATGTGACTGGAAGCTCTCAGTCTTATGGCAAGAGAGAAATTCAAGGAGAGACCAGACGGTGGTTGAGTTTATTTAAAGAGAGTACATTCTAGAGATATGAGAGCCAGAGTGCTCAAGGGAGAGCTGGGCCTAGGGTTTGGGTCTCTATCTTTTATTGACAGTTGTTAACCAGAGGGTAGAGTATTTATTAGTTGGGGAGGAGATTTCCTTTGGACAACGTTTCCGGCCTTTTCTCCCTTACGTGGTCAGTCTCAGACCTTCTTTGTCTTGGGCCTGTCTGGTTTGATCTGACTTTCTTGTGGCTTTAGTTTTAGAATGCTACCAGGCTAGATATCTGACTTTCCTGATAGCTGACCCTCAGTCTTTTGCTGGCATCCAGGCACTGGGTTAAAACCTAACCAGCTGCTGATTCT
This sequence comes from Ursus maritimus, assembly GCF_017311325.1. Lineage (NCBI taxonomy): Eukaryota > Metazoa > Chordata > Mammalia > Carnivora > Ursidae > Ursus > Ursus maritimus. The sequence goes on along the minus strand of NW_024424452.1, from coordinate 45,043,663 downwards.
AACACCACCACCAATTCTAATTCGGTAGGTTTGCTGGGTCACCAAAACCCAGGAAAGGAAGTCAACAGAACGAATCAGGAAAAGTAATACAGAGGAAAGGTAAACCTGGGGAGTATGTTGTTTCAAGAGCTACTTTTTCCTGAAGATCACAAGTAAGATGCTTTCGGAACTGGTTATGAAAAAAAATCCTGTGGCCCTTCTGGGAGGAGGATAGAATTGTCAAGATGAAGAGGCTGAATGCGTGAGGTTCACAAGCGTGAGGATGGTGAGGATGGAAGGATCTTCAGGTCAGTTAGGGAAAGTTTGCCAAACAAACTGCATTCTTTGTTCTTTATTAGACCTTGACCTTGGGAAGTCTGCCTGCAGTATAAGGTATCCAGAGTTGTTGGGAGGCTTAGGTGAGAGCCTGGGTGTTTATTAGAAATGCAGATTGCAGGCCGCACCTCAGACCTACCAAATCTGAAATTTGTAAGATCTCCAGGTGATGCACGTCTATATGAAAGCTTGAGAAGCCCTGGTCTGTCTAATTTAGGTGCCTTTGCACAGGTTGACCTTGAACTTGGAATATCCTTTCCCTTGCTTCTCACCAAGGCACTCAGTATCAGCTGAGCCCTCACATATGTCAGACAATGTGATTAGAACACAAGATCAAAAGTTAAATTAAAAACTGTGTCTAAATGAAAGACAACGACAACACATTCGTAAGAGAGACGGGTAAAAAAATAAAGTTGACCTTAACCACATGATCAAGGTGAACATCACCAGGGACTCGTCCTGTTGCCATCACATACCCCCGATCAAATACGTGGAGACGGGCACTTCACCCAGTGGCCTTCTCAAAAACCTCAGTCTAATGAAAAGCATCAGATAAACCCAAATTGAAGGACAATCTGCCAAATACCTGATAGGTACTCTTGAAAATGCCTAACCTAATTGCACTTTCGACCTCTCCCAGAAATATAGTCTTAACCAGTCAGTCAGGGATGTTCTAGTCAGCACCAATGAGGTATTCCCTCACACGGGTCCTCTCCATCCCCCAAAGGAAGAGTAGGTAAGACACCCCCCCCCCTTACTCCTAAGGGAAGGTGACCTTGTCTGGAACAATCCTTTCTTTTCTTTTGCTAACAACTTCCTTGCCCCACCCTTCTTCCTATAAAAACCTTCCATTTTGAACAGGGCCTTGGAGCTCCCCTTTACTTGCTAGATGGGATAGTGCCCAATTCTTGAATCACTTACTCAAGCCAATGAGACCTGCAGATTGACTCAGTTGAGATTTTGTTCTTTAAAGACGCCTATTATATAAGAAACAGTCCCCAAAGACAAAACCGTTAACAACAGTCACTTAAAAGTAGATGAAGTAGTGTGTTTAAATCCTTCTATGGAAAAATAGATACAACACAAATGAGAGGGTCTGAAATGTTTTCACAACTAAGCACAAGAGAACTTTCCTTCTTAGACTCTATATGTGATTTTAAAGAGGGAATGAGATATATGTTGTTGAAATGCTAAGAAACTATGTAAACCCTGCGAGTGTTATGAATAGGCAGTTAGCTAGGTTCCAACAGGAGACCCGGAAGCCAGCAACAAGGAAGCCACGGCCGCTATGGGAAGGTCAGAGGCCCTCCACAAGAAGCCAGATCAAACCAGACAGGCCCAAGATGGTGGATGCCATGACAGGAAACCCCTGACCAAATAAGTAAGAAAAAGCTCGAAACCTTGCTTCCTGCCCCAAGTAATAAATATTCTGTCCCCTGGTTAACAGCTGTGAATAAAAGATAGAAACCCAAACCTACACTCAGGGCTCCTGGGTGGGCACTCTCTCTCTCTCTCTCTCTCTCTCCCCTCCTCCCTCCCTCACTTGGCCACTCTCATATCTGCTCTCATATCTCAAGAGTGTACTTTTCACTTTAATAAACTTTCCCACTTTTGTCACTTATCCACTGTGCTGTGTTGTCTGCCCTTGAATTCATTCTCGCAACAAGGCCAAGAACCTTCGTTGACTTCTTGGGGTCTGGCTGGGTCGAGGCCCCAGGGCCCGCGGTCTCCCCAGTTCACCAGGCAACACAAGAACCATCATTCCTCTTGAGAAGTACAAACAGGTTGGGTGGTCCATGTTGGAGGAAATTCAGGAAAGGGAAAGTGTACTGTAGAATGTGTATGCAATGTCCTCTTTGGGGGGACAGTTTCCTTCAATGTGAAACCAGGATGTCCAGGATGTAGGCAGGAGGCAGGAAAAGAGAGCAGTTAAAAATGTGAAATGACAGGTACAGGAGGAGTGGGTTGTTTCTGCAACCCCCTCTCCGCCCACAAGAGACAACCCTTAGCTACTGTTAACGTAGCCTAGCTTAGCCAAGCCCACCTGCATTTCTGAGATAAAAATGCGTCTTCCATTGTTCATAGGAGAGATAGTGTGAACTGGGTTAACTGGGAACTAACTCATGCAAGTCTATCCTTGCTCTCATAGTGTCATTTACTCAACTGGCAGTACAATGGAGCCTGAGAAGACCTCCCAGCTTCAGTCGTTTGCTATAAAAAGCACATACTCATTTAGTGAATCATGTAAATAATACAGTAAAAGATACACTTTTCTCTCAGGGCTCAGCATCCAACTGTGTTCTACAGGAATAACATATCCAATTTCACAACATCTGGGGGAAGTTCTGATGATAAGTAGAGCTGTGGTCAGTTTGTGAGGTGACAATGTGCAGGCTCTAGAATCAGGCAGGACAGGATTCTCAGTTCCAAGCCACCCCCCCTCCCACACACACACTGAATAGCTATGTGACCTTGAGTAAAGTGTTTAACCTCTCTGGACCTCGGAATCCTCTTCCAAAAGAGCTACTACCCTGTGATGTTGCTGTGGGGATTAAATTAGATTTATGCATGTTAGGTACCTGCTACATAGTTGACACTCAACTAAGAGAAATAGTAATAGCTACTATTCGTTCTCATATGCTGTATGCCTAACATTCTTCGTCACTTCTTACGTATATTAATTAATTGAACCCTCTTGGCAATCTTGAGATAGGTCCTATTTCATCATCCCCCCCCCCAATAGAAAGTGAGACCGAGCCTCAGAGAGTTTAATTTGCACCATATATAAAGGAACAGAGCTGAAAACCTAAGCAGTCTGTTTCCAATATTATCGTTATTATTATTATTACTATTATTACTATCATCATCATCATCATCACCCATCAGCAGAAACCAGATGGGCCCATGCTTTTTCTCTCACACACATAAGATCAACAGTGACTTTCATCACACCGCTCGATGTACTCTCTCCAGAGTCGGGAGAAACTACATTTCCAGGGTCCAGGACTGGAGCTTGTTCTCTAAAAGAACAATGGACAAGGTCACTTGATTAGAGACAGCTACTTAGCATATAAACAATTTCTCAGGGTATTAGGACACTAGACCAACTAGAATCCCAATACAGGATTTTTTAATCTTAGGGTCACACAGGGGAACCTTGCCGGGACTTAAAGTTTCTCTCCTTTCTCCACTTTTCCAACTCTATCGCCCTAACTTTTCCAGCCAATAACTCACAGCTCTCTCCCGTCAGCCCTCAGATTTTACTACTGCCTCAACGTGTCTGCCTGAAACTCTCCTTACCCTGTTTCCGTCTGTGGAAATCACATACACAGGCTTGTGAGTTCTGTTCATATCCCTCCTTCAATAGTGACCCCAACATCGTCTGCTTCTGAAAGCCTTGCCTCTTTATGTATTTAATTGGTTGGAATGAAAACTAAGAAAGAGTTTTAAAACTTTACTTAGATCTGTCTTTCACAAAATCCTTATATATTAACAAAATTCATATATGCAAGTAACAAAAGAAAAAGTGGGTAAAAGCGATGTTGAAGCGCCACACAAATGTTAATAATAATTACTTCTGGGGGCACCTGGGTGGCTCAGTCAGTTGAGCGTCTGCCCTTGGCTCAGGTCATGATCTCAAGGTCCTGGGATCGAGCCCTGTGTGGGGCTCTCCACTGAGGGGAGATCCTGCTTCTCCCTCTCCTTCTGCCCCTCCCCCTGCTAGTTCTCTTTCTCTCTCAAATAAAGAAAATCTTTAATAATAACAATAATTACTGCTGCCTGTCTGAAATGGGAGAAGAGGATTTTAAAAAGTGCAATCACACGGACCTCAGTTATACAACACACTGAGAAGAAAGCTCCCTGCTTGGGAGGAAGATTCCCCTCCTCTCCCATTCCAGCAGTTCACTGCGGGGTCACAGAAGTCTAGAGGGCACACAAGCCCAGCCCTGACCGGCACAGAGAACTTGTCAGGAGGGGCCATGCAATCCACCTCCTTCATGCTGGGCTGGCACTGGGGGCTCCTGGCCAGCTTCAGCCCCACAACGACTACCCCCAGGGCCACGAGGGTCTCCATAGGGCCTAGAGAAGGTGAGGTGACAGATTTGCTCCGGCTCCCTCTCTGACACTCACACTCCTCCTCTGCCTGCTGGGTGTGCTCCAGCCAGGCAAGAACTCCCTGTCACTTGTCTTGTACCCTGTGCCTGTCCTCTTTGGAAATCTTGTCCCTAAGGCGTTCTGCTTGCACCAAGCCCTGCACATGGAAGACACTGGCCTCTAGGGAGTTCTTGGCAACCACTCCCTCTGGGCCTCATCCTCAGCCTTGTGCTACTCAGCCTCCCAAACCATCCTCTCACGGTCCTCTTTGCTCAGCCGGCCCTTGTTGGGGATGGTGATCTTGTTAGCCTTCTCTGGGCTCCCGTCAGTGGCTGCACACTCAGGATGCCATTGGCATCAATGTCAAAGGTCACCTTGATCTGGGGGACTCCACGTGCAGTAAGAGGGATACCAATTGGCTCAAAGTGCCCCAGCATGTCTCTGGTCATGGCCCCCTCACTCTCATACACCTGGGTCAGGACCCCAGGCTGGTTGTCTGAGTAGGTGGTGAAAGTCTGGGTCTTGTTTGGTGGGGATGGTGGCATTCCTCTGGATCAGCGTGGTCATCTCCCCACATGCTGTCTCCAGCCCCAGGGACAGGTGAGCCAGGTCCAGCAGCAGGAGATCCTGCACTTTCTCACACTCGTCTCCGATCAATACAGCCACCTGCACAGCAACCCCCGCCCTCCATAGCCACAGCCTCATCGGGGTTCATGCTCTTGTTCAGCTCCCTACCCCCAAAGAAGTCCCGTAGCAGCTTCTGCACCTTGCAGATGCGGGCGGAGCAGCCCACTAGGGCAATGTCATGGATCTGGCCTTCTCCACCCAGTCCAAGGCGCTGCAGAAAAGAACCAAGCCCAGTTCCTCAAAGCAGGCTCCAGTGATGGACGTGTTGAAGTCCACGCCCTCAAACAGGGACTGATCTCCGGGGTGGCCTGGGTGCAAGAGGTCGGAGTGCGCGCGGCGCTCTCACAGGCTGTGCGAAGCCTGCGCAGGGTCTGCTTGTTCCCGCTCATGTTCTCCCCGTGCTTCTCACGGAAGTCCTTCATGAAGTGGCTCACCAACCTGTCGCCGAAGTTCTCTCCGCCCGGGCGAGCGTCTCCAGCCTCAGGCACCTTGAAGACACCGGCGTCCACAGCGGGGACCCTTACGTCGAAGGTGCGCCCACCCAGGTCGAAAACGAGCACGTTTGGCTCCCTGGCGCCCCGCGTGTCAGCCGGTTGGCGAGGGAGGTTGATGATCCGCAGCCGGTTGCGCCCCGCGATGGCACCCGCGTCATTGGTGGGCTGGCGCTGCGGAGTCGTTGAGGCAGGCGGGCACGGCGATCGCGGCGTGCCCCCCCCCCCCG
>NW_024424452.1:45025384-45037895 GCF_017311325.1 Ursus maritimus | reverse complement strand
CGCGGCGTGCCCCCCCCCCCCCGGGCTGGCCCAGGCGCGCGACGCCTGTCTCCTTACCCTGGCCCAGCACCGTGGACGAGACCTCCTCGGGGTAGCAGGCCATGTCCTACCCGCGGTAGGACGCGCGCACCCAGGCCTTGCCGCCCTCGCTCGCCCCCCGGAAGGGCCGGTGATTCGGGTCGCGTGTACCTCAGCGCCCGCGAACCTGCGCGCCATCAGCCGCGTGCCGTCCATCCGGGTGGTGCGCGGAGTTCTCGGCTACCCGCACCCTCGTGGCGCGGGGTGGGTGAAGGCCACGTGGCCCGGCGCCCCAGCCACGCGGGGTCGGGGAAGGCCACCTAGCGGGGCGCGGGGCGCGTGCCCCAGTCGTGGGCGACGGTGGCCACCCGGCCGCACCGCCCCATGCCCACGCACGAGCGCGTGGAGCCCGGGTCGGTGCCCACGGCCACTTCGCTGGGGCAGCCGTCGCTCTGGCTTCTCGCGCTCCCGGGACGCGTCGGACGCCCGAGCCTGCGGGACTCGGGGCAGCGCGGCTCGGCCTCCACCAGCCTGTCATTCTCAGCCGCCGCGCCGCCTGCAGGCCACCCGCCCCTGGCTCAGCAGCGGGGAAAGTTCGGCTCTCCCGGCCGGTTCCAAGCGCGGTCGGAAGCCACTGAAGGCCGCAAATCCCCGAGAGAACCAATGCTCCGCCTGGACGGTTCAAGAGGGCGGTCCGAGGCCTGCAGCCGGGAAAGCCGAAAGCCTGTCCCCGTGCGAATAGAGACGTGGCCTCAGAGCCAGGACTTACAATAGGTGTTTGTTGTTGTTGTTCTTTTTTGAGTCGTAATGTTTTTCTGTCTGAAAACATAAAGGCACTACTTTCCAAATGGTGACTCAACAAGGACCCGATTCCCGTGGTGGAACGGAGCTAGGGAAGCAGATGAAGTTAAAGGATGGCGCCAGAGAGCGCTCGCTGTGAGCATTGGTGGTTCAGTGGTAGAATTCTCGCCTGCCACGCGGGAGGCCCGGGTTCGATTCCCGGCCAATGCAGTGTAATGTTCTTTGTTTTTGTTTTCTGTCGCACACTTGTTTGAACTAAGTCCTTTTCCATTCTTGGATTTGTGACACTGAACGAAGCGAAACCAGCTAGCTGAAGCTAGCGTTCTTTTGTTTTGGTTCCCCTCCTTTACCAAGTCACTTTCCTCTGAGGAGCGGGGGCCTGGAAGGGGGAGGAGCTTGAGCTGTAGTGGAAATACCCGGCTCTTGAGACCGGTCCCTGACGCTCGCTCCCGCCCCCGAGGGGCATTGTCCCAGAGGCCGACTGGAAAAGCACAGTATGCCAAAAGGAGGAGACTTTTCCGAGACATGAATGTGGAAGTGGAGGAAAAGAAAACAAAATGTCTTTGTCATTTGCCCGTTGGGGAATGGGACCTGAGTCTCCCAGGTGGCAGGCAGAGACACTCCCTGCTACACTAACCAGGGCAGTATCTTAAGAGTATGTGATACATTACAACATTAAACTTAAGTAGTTTATTAAAGGAACTTAAAAGTTGACTTTTGTGTAATATATTGTTATTTGCCTAATTCAAAGGAAGCCAATTTTTAAAAAGAGGAACAAAAACCTGTGCTCTGTAAGTGGCTTTTTTCTCCTCAGAGGCCTTGAGAACCCTTCTGGAAGCTCAGGGAGCTTTGGAGAGGGAGGCAGGAGTCAGGATGCAGAGGTCAGCCTGGCTTCTAGACCGGGTTTCTTGGTCAACCCTCTGCCTGTGTACCGGTGAGAAGGAGCTGGCAAAGTTTGCTGCTGGAGAGATCAGCTGTACTGGGGTCGGTCCCAGTGATGGGTCCAGGAAAAAAGGGAATGTGAAGACGTGTGCAATGAATGACTTCCACTGTGGACAATCAAACCATCCTCAAAAAGAAGGAAACTATTTTATAGCCCCAAAAGAAAGAGGAGCTGTCGGCTTTAAATTCCTTCACTCTTGGTTGGAGTCTAGGCCAGCCAGGCCTGGGTATCACATTTGGGACATTTTAGACAAGGGCCTGCAAGAGAAGGGTCCTCACCTCAGGAGGAAAGGGGGCCTGGCCTGGAATCTGTGCCCTGGCCTGTTCAGAGACTGTCTTGTCCAAGCTCTTCCAACATTCTCTCCCAGCTCTCAGCAGCTCAAAGCCCCCTCCCATCCCCCCCCCCCCCCCAAGAATTCCAGGGAATTCTAAAGCACGCACCTCCGTATCTGGACATTAAACCACACAGACACTCTCCCAAAGTCACTCATTTATTTACTTTTTAATTCAAAAAGGTTCCAATGTAGAGGAGCCTATGTTGAGTGCTAACTTTATACGCACACTTAACTATATCCATTTATGTTTTGTAACTTAGCTTGAGTATCTTCAGAAGTAGAATGGATTTTAAAGTGATAACTTAAATGAACATTATGAAGTGGAGGGATGCTCGTCACCCAATACTGAGTGCAAAAAGTAAGTTGTAAAGCAACATATATAGTACAATCCAAAACTATACATAAAAAGGTTTGTAACACCAACTACCTGTATATCCTTGAACGAGTCATTTCGACCATCTGGGCAATACCTTCCTCAATTTTAAAATAAGGAGATTAGACTACATCATTTATAAGGACTTTCTAGGTTTAAAATTCTGATTTCAAATGCTAAAGAATTCACTCATTCCACAACTTTTTTTTTTAATGATGAAAGAGATTTTTTTTTTAAGATTTTATTTATTTATTCGACAGAGATAGAGACAGCCAGCGAGAGAGGGAACACAAGCAGGGGGAGTGGGAGAGGAAGAAGCAGGCTCATAGCGGAGGAGCCTGATGTGGGGCTCGATCCCACAATGCCAGGATCACGCCCTGGGCCGAAGGCAGACGCCTAACCGTTGTGCCACCCAGGCGCCCCTCATTCCACAACTTTTTGAGTGCTTTATCATGTGCGGGGCACTGACCTACACTCTAAGTACATGGCAATGAACAAAACAAAGGCCCACTCTCCTGGAGCTCACATTCTGATAGGAGGTGGGGTAGTCAGGCAATAAACAATTAACAAACGAACATACTTAGAGCTGGCTGGGCTGCCTGTGCCTCGACCTTCAGAAATCCACTGGGGGGGGATTGCAATTTAGCTCTGGAAAACGCAGGCCCCCGTTTTTCCCTGGAGGCTAACGGGTGGTTGGAGGCTCCTTAGCCAGGTTGCTGTGGAGAGGGGCTGGGGCAGGACGAAAGCTATGGCCTGAGCTGAGGTTGCTGCCACCAATGCTGTTACACCTTGGCAAGAAAGGCCATTTGCCCCGAGGGCCCTGGTTCCATTTGACTTTGCAATTCCTCCAGTCTCCTTTGAGCTTTGAAAGTCTCTCTACACAAAGATGGCCCCATGTCCACCGCAAACAGGAGTCCCATCACCAGGCAGAAAGTGATTTGATACCAAGGTGCAAAGATGAATAGAATTGCCAGACCTAATAGGAGATGCAGAGGGATGGGGGAAATGACGGTTGTTAACACAGAAATTGGGAATAAACAGTCAGGTCCCCTGTGGGGAGCCTTTGTGAAGTCACCCAAGCCAGGGCCTAAGGCCAAGGCCCAAAGCAGCCGGGTAGCCCAGGAAGTCTTCAGAGATTCTCTTCACCTCTCTGTCTTCCCAAATAAAGCACTGGATCAGCATTTCCTGAAGGGTGACCTTGGGCACATCCGTTCTGAGGGACATTGATACAAGTTGCAGAGGAAAAAAGATTCTATGGTTAACTAGGTTTGGCGAATGCCTTATAAAACTTAGTTTAAAAGTTTTCTTTGCAATAGGACTTCTTGGAGGCTTTAATCGGCATTATGAATATACAAGGAGAGCAACAGCGTAGCAGAATGTTCTGCATTATTTTGACCACAGAACCCCTTCACTCCAAAAAGCCTCTCAAGGAATTGTGTGACTGGGGAACAGCTTTTGGAAAATACTGAACTAGGGAATCCAAACCACCTCAGCAGATTCACTCACCATTTCCTCTGAGCTCAAGACTGGGTGATAATCACCGACAACATAAGCGAGAAGGATTAGACAGCAACAGCCAACAAACAAGATGGGTTCCCTCAGGTGAAGGGAAAGAAACTAAAGTTTTAATCAGGCTGAACGAGTGTGGGAAACAGTCCGTATGTTAGCATAGGCAGTTAGTTAGGTTCTAACAGGAGACCCGGAAGCCAACAACAAGAAAGCCCGTGGCCAGCTATTGGGAAAGTCAGAGGCCTGTCCTGGCAGCCTTCCAGAAGAAGCCAGATCAAACCAGACAGGCCCAAGATGGCAGATGCCATGACAGGAACCCCCCGACCAAATAAGGAAGAAAAAGCTCAGAGACCTGCTTTCTGCCCCTAGTAATGAATATTCTGCCCTCAACCGTCAGTGAAAGATAAGACACCTCCCCCACCCAGGCCACACATCCCAAACTCTTTCTCTCTCCCTCTCCCCCAACCCCACCTTGCAATAAACATTCCCACTTGTGTCACTTGTTAGCTGTGCTGTTGTCTGTCCTGGAAATTCCTCCTCATGACACAGGTGTAGTGTTTTTGAATGCTGGTGTGTTGGTGGGGTCCGGAGCCGACAGCCAAGGAAGAGTTCTTGAGGCGTCTTCGGTACAAAATGGTGGCTTTATTAAAGCACAGGGACAGGACCCATGGGCAGAAAGAGGGACTGCCTGCTGCTCCCTGCTGCCCTGGGATCATGAGGAGCAAGTGATTATATACCTTGGGGTCAGGGGAAGTAAAGATAAGGGAAGTTCCAAAAGGACTTTCATATGTAAAAGCAGACTTAGGATCCTGGGGAATGTTACAATCCGCCCATTTCAAGTATTGTCAATGGGGTGCAGGTTATAAAGACATTACAGGTAAATGGGAGAGTGTTCTGGGTGAATATCAAAGGCAATACCTTTGCTAAATAGAGACGTACTTTCCGTATTTCCTAAAGATATGGGGTAGATACGCATCACCAGATAAAGGGCTAGGAGAAAGAACAGCTTCCTGGTAAACCTGACAGGATACATTTGTTGCTAAGTATACCTTCAGCGCAGCGTCGTCCAATAGAAATGCAATGTGAGCCACATATTTAAATTCACATATATAAAGGCTGCATTTGCAAAAGTAAGAAAAAAAGTGAAAGTAAAAAATCATCTCATCCCTAACAGGGATAATTCCTCTAGCATTTATGAAATTGCAAGTATGTAATTTTTACATTATTTTTCATGATACATTCAGATACAATAGCCACAACGCAGGGGGGAAAACAGGTAATGTCACTGTCTATTTTCAATAGATAACGTCTGCAGATACCTGACACGCATGCCCCACCTCCTGCGCCCTGCTCACAGCTAGAAGAGGCAGCCCTAGGTCTTTCAGATGGGAAAAGCCCTCTCCTAACTCCTTCATTCTCGCCCCCCGCGCCCAGGTCAGGCTGGGACCTCCTTGGGTAATGCCAAGGAGGACGGAGCTCACAGAATCACCAATGACTAATCAGACTTTGAAATTACCTGAGGCGCCAACACTTTAGGTAGATGACGGCCGGTACTTCACCGACAGATTGCGTCATGTCAGACCATGTTAGGTCATGTGAAAATAAAGCAAGCCATCTGAGAGAAGGAGCGGGGAAGGAAGGGAGGGCGGAAAGGGGAGAGAGCGAGAGGGCAAGAGAAAATGAGAGAGCTGGTTGAAATTGGAGAGAAGTAGTGAAAAAAGCAGACAAGAGCGGTCTCGTCTTCCAAATCTGGCTTCCCGAACACACTTCCTGTTTCACTTTCAGTCTGCTGACGTCATGCTTTTTTCCGTGTCTCTGAAGATCTTTGAGGTTTCCTCTCATAGGTTTATGGTGCATCTGTATTTCATCGATTCTGACTGGGTTTTGTTTTCTTACAATCAACATTCTTCTCCTGTTGAGGACAGTCAGTAACACCATGGGGAGAATCAGCTTCTCTGGCTGGTAGTTCGCTCAGAGGAGACAAAGCTCAGAGGAGACAAGGCTCCAGGGCGGGGAATGCACAGCAATGAGGGAGCGGGCCAGTGAGAGGAGAAGGGAGCTCAGGGAAGGTGTGCAAGGATGCGAAGAAAAAGCGATTCACTTACAATTTCCCTGAGGGCTCCCCTCATTCCTTTTGATGCTTGGCTCAACTCTTTTCTTCCTCATACCCCCCCCCCCGAAGAAAATCAGGGGAAAAATCAAATACATGATTTACTCTTCCAGAGTTTTGTGCTACGGTCCACCTCCACTATAATTCTCATCACATGTTCTCATCACAACTCCTCATGGGGGCACAATACATTCTCCAGAGCTGTGGGGGCAGGAACAGGTCACCGACATGGGGGGCTTGATTCCATTCTCATTGCCTCAACAGTGGAAGGTTTCCCTTGTGGGTCTACACCACCTTAGCTGCCATGCCACACAATAAGGATTATGCTTGTTGTTTTTGTTTAAAATGGGATTGCAAGATTTTTCAGAAATGCCTAGCTCTGTGCTGCAGGGTGTTTGAAGAGGGAAGAGTCAGGGCCTACTTTGAGACAGATAAAATTAATTTAATAATATATTTTATTTAACCCAATGTATTAGTTTTCGACAGCTGCCGTAACAAAGTACTATGAACGAGTGGTTTAACCACCATAAATTTATTGTGTCACAGTTTCAGAGGCCGGAAGTCAGATCCAAGCGTCAGCAGGGACATGTTCCCTCTGAAGGCACTAGGGAAGGATCTGTTCAGGCCTCTTTCCTACCTTCTGACAGTTCCTACAGCATAGCTCCAAACTTTACCTGGTGTTCTTCCCAGGTGAGTGTGTCTATGTCTTTGAATTTCCCCTTTTAATATGGATGCTAGTCATATTGTATGAGCAGCCCGCTCTATTCCAGGATGTCCTCATCCTAACTAATTACATGGGAAACAGACGTCCTATCGCCAAATAAGCTCACATTCTGAGGTACTGGGAGTTAGGACTTCAGTATGTGAATTCTGAGAGGACACAATTCAATCCATAATACCCAATATATCCAATATAGCATTATTTCAATATGTAATCGGTATAAAAACATAGAGATGTTTTACACTCCTGTTTCCAGTCTTTGAAATTCAGCGTATATTTTATACTTAAGGGATTCTTCAATTTGAACTAGCCTCTTTTCAAGTGCTCAATAGCTACATGTGACTAGAGGCTACCATATTGGAAAATACAAATATAAAATTTTTAGAATCACAGAAATTCTATTTTAAAAAAATATTTTATTTATGTGACAGAGAGCATGAGCAGGGGGAGTGGCAGGCAGAGGGAGAGGGAAAAGCAGGCTCTCTGCTGAGCAGGGAGCCCGATGCAGGGCTCGATCCCAGTACCCTGGGTTCATGACCTGAGCCAAAAGCAGACGCTTGACTGAATGACCCACCCAGGCTCCCCTCACAGAAATTCTAGTACACAGCATGTTCCGGGAAACAAAACTATGCAATGGTGACAAAAAGCAAATCAATTGTTGCCTGGAGGGGACAAGAAGGAGGAAATTACAGAGGGGCATGAGGAAATGTTTGGGGGTTCATCATCCTGATGGTAGTCATGGTTTTATATGTCAAAACTTATCAAATAGTGCACTTTAAAGGTGTACATATTATTGTCTATCAACTATACATCAATAAAGCTCAGTTATACATCAATTTAAAGAGTTACTTGCAAAAACACTCAAATAATACTATAGGACAAATGATATAAGCCCTTACTCACCATATTATTATGTTTTGAATTTCAAGAGTTTATATAAAATTATGATTTATAATTTTTTATAATTTATAAAAAATTTATCATTTTCATATTATAAGATTTCACTATTCTACAATTTACTTTTTTAAGACATTTATTTATTTGAGAGAGAGGGTGTGCATGAGTGGGGGGGAGGAGCAGAGAGAGGGACAGGATCTCAAGCCGACCTCCCCACAGAGCATGGAGCCCCACACTGGGCTCGATCTCACAACCCTGAGACCATGAACTGAGCTGAAAGAGTCACCCACTTAACCGAGGGAGCCACCCAGGTGGCCCTACAATTGACTTTTTTAGCCTACTATCTGTATGAGTTATCTCTGGATAACTTATGTATTATTGCAAATGGAGTCCATATTCTATTACTCCAAAACTTGGCAGCTTAAAACAGGAAATATTTATTCAGGAAACTCAGTTTCTGGAGTCAGGAATCCAGGAGCAACTTAGCTTCATGGATCTGCTTCACAGTCCTCATGAAGTTGCTGTCAAGCTGTTGACTGGGTAAGCAGTCCTCTGAGGCTTCAACTGGAATGGAGGACCCAATGGAGCTCATGTGGGTGGTGGCTCAAGTAGCCTTCGTTCCTCCCTCTTTGGGCCACTCCATAGCTGGCCTGTGCATCATCGCACAATGTTAACTGGGGGGGCGCCTGGGTGGCTCAGTCGTTAGGCGTCTGCCTTCTGTTCGGGTCATGATCTCAGAGTCCTGGGATCCAGCCCGGCGTTGGGCTCCATGCTCAGCGGGAAGCCTGCTTCTACCTCTCCCACTCCCCCTGCTGGTGTTCCCTCTCTCGCTGTCGCTCTCTGTCAAATAAATAAAATCTTAAAAAAAAAAAAAAAAAAAAGTTAACTGGCCTCCTCCAGAGAAGGTTATGAGAGAGAAAGAGAGAGAGCCCAAGATGGAAGCCACAGTGTTTTCTAACCTAATTTTGGAAGGGACATACTTATATCTTGGCTACCTGCTATTATTCACACATACAAACCCCCATACAGTGTGGGAAAGGATTGTGGCTGGTTTGAAAACCGGGAGGTGGTGATCCTTATAAAGGGTCTTAGCGGCTCACTACCACAAAAAAATAACTGACATATATGCTTATTTACTCACTCTTCTAAACAGTTATATTATGTTATATATTTCATTAACAGGCTCTTAGCAATGAACATGTAAAGTATTCCCTACTTTTCAAGAACACAAACTATATCTATATAGATATAAGAGTAAAGCAATAGAAATTTATTAAGTAAGAATACAGATAAAGCTTTCAGGAGTGAGAGGGGTGTGGACAGGGTTGCCCTATAAAAATAAATTAATGAACATACAATTTTACCCACTAGTGCAAATATTGAGTAAGATAAAATACTACAGTAGAATGTTGACAAACGATAAACACACTAAAAATACAGATCTCTGAAAATTTTGAAATATAATTTGATTCCCCCAAATTCCCCATTAAATGATATTGACCTTTTCCTCCCTCATCGCCAATACTACAATCAAATATTGCAAATATTCAGATTCTTCTCTATGTCCCTTTGCATTGAGAGACAAAGATGTCCTTTTCTTCCAGAGGTACAGGTAGGACACCTCTCACAGGAGCATTTTACAATTATTTTTTCATTTTTAAAATTCATTTGAAAGAGAGAGAGCAAAAGCAGGGGGAGTGGGAGGAAGAAGAGGAAGCAGGGATCCATCCCAGGATCCTGAGATCATGACCTAAGCACAAGGAAGAGGATTAACTGACTAAGCTGCCCGGGCGACAATAATTTTTTTTTTTTCACTAACATCTATGCCCTGGGTGGGGCTTGAACTCATGGAACTAAGATGAAGAGTTGCATACTCCACTGAGCCAACCAGGCATTCCTGCAAATACTGATAACATGTGATAAGGCCGAAACTATGACAACCTAGAAGTCTGGATATGTACAAGGCTGTGTAACGGAAGATGTATGGTAGAATGTTAATTCTAAAAGGGCGCTGGTACTTACACAAATTGTATTGCTTTGCCCAGACTGTTATAACATATTGCACATTCAGGGCCATAAAACAAGAAAAATTAATTCTCTCACAGTCTCAGACTAAACTTGAAATAAAGATGACTCCATGGTCGTGCTCCATGGATATACTAGGAAAAATGCCTTCTTACACCATACAAGCTTTTGTGCCTCCCAAATTTTAGAGAAATAAATACGGAAACTACCTTAATTCCAATGTTCCATACTTTCTCTATGTATACATTTCACTGTAAATACCTCTTGTTGCAAGAAAACTGAACAAAACCCAAGGAAAAAGACTAACACACGGTGGGGAGGGGGGCGGAGTAGACCCTGGCTGGGTGTACCCTAAGGCTGAGGGGAACATCTTCAAGGTGACATCTAGGTCCTGAGCCTGCGGGGTGGGGGTGGGAGCTGGAGGGGGAGGAGGGTGCTCCAGGGAGCACGCTTGACACTTTGCCATGGGATTCAGGGGAGTGGTGGTGAGGCGATGTGAGGGACGTGTTGGCTAGAAGTCCACCCTGTGTGTCTCCCGTGCGCCTCCAGCCCCTCCCACCCGCCAAAAGCACCCAAGTCCTCTATGATCATCACCACCGCCATCGCCACCACCGCCACCACCATCACCAGAAGGACCAGGTCCACCACCAGCTCACGCGCATGGACATCATCGCCAACAGCACCCAAGTCCTCCACCATCAGTACCACCCCCACACCACGTAGTCTACCCCCAACCCCTCGTACCATAGCAGCAGCAGCAGCAGCAGCAGCAGCAGCAGCAGCAGCAGCAGCAGGTTCGGCTGGGACCCCAGGAGCCCAGAGCGCCCCTCACGCGCCATCGGCCAGCTGGCACTCTGCCCACGGCCTCTGCGAGCCAAGATCGTCCTGCCTCACAACCACCGCACCGAGCTGGGCCCCTAGGGAGAGCGCGCAGAGTCAGACATTGCTTGTCTCCGGCCTGAGGGTATCAGAGGGCGGGGCTAGGGCCTCGATTTCCCACAGGACGCGACGCGGGGGGACACACACACACACACACACCACCCCAGGCACCCACGGTCACACACACCGAGCCTGTTCCCCAGACCCTCCGCTCCCCCTGGCCCTTGCACACACTGAGTGGACGAGAAAGCCATACAGCGGGACTTTGGGTCGGTGCTGACACGAGCTGCTGAAGGGAACGTCAGTGCTCAGCTGCGCCCGCCACACATCCCCCGTGCTGTGTGCGATTCGGGCGCAGGCCGGGCTTGGTCCGCCTCCTGGCTTCCCTGGCAACCGACCCCCAGCGGGGCAGTGTCTGGCGCCCCCCCTCCCACCAGGGAGAAAGCACAGGATGAGCCTAGTCAGCCTGCACGCGCCGGTGCCTCGCTCTGCCCGTCTGCGCCGCTCCCTAGGGCTCTGGACGTGCCTGGAGCCTCTTTTTCAGGCCGCCCGTCCGCCTCCTGCTCCAACGAAGCAGATGTCGCGATGGCCCGACCGCGTCTGGCCGCCGCTGGGGAGCGCCGCTGGGGAAGCCGTCTGTTGACCACTGCCATCGGTGCATGGGTGGTTCAGTGGTAGAATTCTCGCCTGCCACGCGGGAGGCCCGGGTTCGATTCCCGGCCCATGCAGTGCTCTGTCCCCTTTTGGCCCTGCAGCCCCAACGCTGGCACGGCCCGGCTTCCTCTCTCCAAAGCTCCAGGCACCTGGCCTACACCAACCCTGCTCCCACCGGGGGGGACCGCCCCTGCCCTGCCCCACTCTGACGCCCATTCCCTTCTTCTTGGGCTCTCTTGTCCAGGCGACCAAACTCCACCCTGCATTGGGCCAAGGCCCCTGGCCCGCCCACACGCTCTCTTTGCCCCTTTTCTCTTCGGGACCCTGACCACCCGGCTTGACTCGCCCACTTCGCTTCCAGAAATACTTCCGCGCACCACCACACACCCGTACCCCGATCGCGCCTCGGGGTGTGGGCACGCCCCACCTCGCCCCACCTCCACTCCTTTCGCCACCGCTCCTCCCTCCCTGCCTCACTCTCCCCACACTCCCAAAATCCTCCTGTCTCTGACAACCAGGAACAACCAAGTTGCCACCCCTACCACTGATACATCCCATTCTCCGGCAGGGGCCCTCACAAACTCACTAGGGTGCACCAGGAAGACCACATTCATGGCACAACACCATCGTCCCGACACACGCTCTCTGTTCTCTCTATGCCCTGCTTGGCCACAGTATCCTTCAAATCCCGCCGCTCCTCCATCGCTAAGACCACCGCCAGCACCAGCACTAGCAGCAGCACCACCAGCACCAAGCTCCCCCTCCACCAGCATCAGCAGCAGCAGCGGCAGCACCACCACCACCACCACCACCACCACCACCACGAGCCCCCCCGCCCAACAGCAGCACCAGTAGCAGCAGCAGCGGCACCAAGTCCACCAGCAAAGCAGCACCCGGACCATCACCAACATCAGCTCGGCAGCCTCCTTCGACACCACCCCCGCCGCCGCGGCCACCAGCCACCAGCAGGACCAAGTCCACCACCGCACACCACCACGGGCACCATTGCCAACAGCACTAAAGTCCTTCGGCATCACCGCCACCAGCACCAACAGAACCAAGGCCACCACCAGCGCACCGGCATAGGCATCATCGCCAACAGCACTAAGGTCCTCCACCATCACTATCACCCCCCCACACCACCACCACTAGGACCAAGTCCACCACCACACCACCACGGGCACCACTGCCAACAGCACTAAAGTCCTCAACACCACCACCACCACCACCAAGTCCACCATCACCAC